>NC_138880.1:13265516-13555516 GCF_965194805.1 Balaenoptera borealis | reverse complement strand
ACTTTTAGTTTTTTGAGAAAACTCCATATTTTTTTCCACAGTGGCTGCACCAATTTGCATTCGCACCAACAGTGTAAGAGGGTTCCTTTTTCTCCACAGCCTTGCCAACATTTGTTATCTGTGTTCTTTTTGATGGTGTGAAGTGATATCTCATTACAGTTTTGATTTGCATTTCCCTGATGGTTAATGATGTTGAACATCTTCTCATGTGCTTGTTGACCACTTGTGTACCTTCTTTGGAGAAATGTCTATTCAAGTCCTTTGCCCATTTGTTGTTATTGAGTTTTAGAAGTTTCTTATATATTCTGGACATTAGCCCTTATCAGATATACGACTTGCCATGATTTTATCCCATTCTGTAGGCTGCCTTTTCATTCTTATTTCCTTTGACACGGAGAAGTTTTAAAGTTTGATGTAGTCTCATTTGTCTATTTTTGATGTTGTTGCCTGCCCCCTGTATCACTTTTAATGGATAAAGAAAACCTCTACCAGAGCTCTGATCCCCTACCTCGACACACAAACAGACTTCCTCCTGGGTAGCTCTCGGCCGGGATGAAGTTATTGATTCATGCCTTTGCCTAAACCAATCACTATTAAAGGGAAAGAAACCACTGACAACCTCAGGCAAACAAGATTCATTTTTCTGTGGGTGGGAAGGGAGTAGCATTTTTTGAGCACGTGGATAAGCAGAGTGAAATTTAGAACAAAATTGAGGCTTTGCCAACAGAAATAAGAAGGGGAGTAATTACTGAGCAGATAATCACCATGGTCTGCCCCCATGTATGTAGAAGAATATATCATCAGATATATATTTTTTAAACCTAATGGGCATCTCTTTATACCCATTTTTATTTGCCTGATTGCTAGTGAAGTTGAACATTTTCTCATATACCGGCCATTCAGCTTTCATTTATGTGAATGGTCTGATCATTTCTTTTGCCTACTTTAAATGAACAGCTTCTCATTAATTTATAGGATATATATACAGAAAGAGAGAGAGCTCTATATAGATACATCTCTATTTCTATGCATAGTATATACCATATACTGGATACCAATATACTGGAGATATCTCTAGATAGATAGATGATAGATAGACCTGTCAAAAAGTGTTAACTTTATCAACAGGGAGAAGTTTAATGTTTTGGGATAATTTGATTCACTTGTCCCCAGTGTACTTTGATTCCACAAATAAACGTTTATCATCTGTGATGTTTGAGTGTGAGGAGGAATAAACAAATACTAGAGTGAAAAAAAACATGCTTTCTGTCTTTGAAGAGTTTAACAAAGATCTTGAGGGCAAGTCAGGCTGTGAAAAGTCCTCTAGAAGGTATAATCAAAATGCTTTGTGGAATTCCCTGGTGGTCCAGTGGTTAGGACCAGCGCTTTCACTACTGGGGCCCAGGTTCAATTCCTGGTCGGGGAACAAAGATCCCACAAGCCGAGGCAAGGCCAAAAAAAAAAAAAAGAAAAGTGCTTTGGAAAGAGGTCAGAGAATGTGCTTTGGCCGGGCGAGAGGACTCAGCGCTATGGAAGGGAAGTGCAGGCTACCACAGGCAGAGACCCAGAAGAGGCCATGAGAGGAGATGGTGCTGGAAATGGCGAAGACACTATCTTTACCAGACAGAAGGTGTTGGCTAGGATGGAAGAGTTGTCCTGCCAGTCTGGCTGGAATGTGGAGTCTGAGATGGGACATAAGGCTGGAAAGGTAGATTGGGGCCAGTGTTCAAATTTGGGGTTGTCTATCTGAGGAACCATGGATCTATCTCGGAGGTTGGCATGGCATTAATAAGGATAAACACATCATTATCCCTAATCTTGAAGCAAACAGATCTTTTTGCCCACACAAAATGAAAAACAAAAGACATCTTAAAAAGCATTAAAAGGGGATTCCCTGGCGGTCCAGTGGTTGGGACTCCCTGCTTCCACTGTGCCGAGGGCCCAGGTTTGATCCCTGGTCAGGGAACTAGGATCCCACAAGCCGGCATGGTGCGGCCAAAAAAAAAAAAAAGAGGCATTAAAAAATGTTCAGTGTTTGCTGTGGTTTGTTGTGAAAGAGTCTATTCCTTCCATTATCACCTCTTGTGTCAGCATCAATTCTCCTCCCTCCTTACTTACTGGCTCCATCCCCTCAGGAAAAATAGGCACAGATTTTTTTTTCATCTTCAAATAGTTTCACCCTGCCCCCCCAGCAATCTTCTTATCTTCAGAGATGGGCCTTAATAGGCAGAAAATGAATTCTTTTGAATGAGTGAGTAGTTTGAAGTTGCTGCTTTCTCAACCATGGAATCTCTTTTTAGCCACTTTTATTTTGCTCTTTCTCCCTACAAATCTACTAAAATTGGAATCTCAAAAGTCCCCAATAACCTCCTGGGAAAGAAAAGAACAGCCCTGATGTCTGAGAATGGATCTGAGGCTCACAGCTGAACCATACCGCTCTCCTGTTGGACATAAAATCTCATAGATTTAGACAAGGTCACTGTGCAGCACAAAATACCAAACATCCCCTCTTACTGAATGAGTTAATGCTGCTTCTTTACCAATTATTAGTAATGGGGGTTAGGGGAGCTGCCGCCCCACTGCTATACCCGGTCATAGAATTGCCCCCTGCTTTCTGCTATCAGTCTACAGCCAACCTCTGCCTCCTGAGACTCTCCCCAAAGACACCCAGTGAAACCCCATATCCTGTAATAGGTTCTGTCAGAAAGAACTCTTACTAACACGCCCCATAACCCTCTATGTCACTCCTCACCACCACCAAGTAATAACCCACCTTGTTCAAAGATACAGATTCCTGTGGTCCTTGGCTGAAGAACACTGACACTGCTGTGAACTTTCTTCTGCCTTTAGGCTCAGTGGCCTAAGACCCTTTTCTCTCTCTTCCTGGAGCTCCTTCCCCATGACTTCTATTCTGTCCCTTTCCTCCGAGGCCTTCGCCCTTTATCCATCCCTTAAATGTGGGCATTATTGATGCTCTGGTCTCTTCTCTCTCTTCACACTCCTTGTCTTCAGGGTCATGGATATACTCGTGGCTTTAACTATGACCTCCAGGCGTGTAATTCACACATTTGTCTCCCTAGTCCTGACTTTTCTCCTAAATCCCAGCTTTTTTATTTCCAGATCCCTACTGAGACCACAAACTCAACATGGCTAAAACTTAGCATCTGCTCCCTTTCAACCAGTTTCTGTCTGTCTTGGTATTTTATTAATGGTCTTGTTATTAATGGTATCATCTTTCTCCCAGTTCTCATGCTGGAAAGGTCAGGGCTAGTTTTGACTCTTCCCTTTCCCTCAAGCCCCAAACTCAAATCAGTTCACCAATTCTGCAGATTCTTCTATTGCAAATTTTCTTGCACGTGTTCCTTTCCATTCCCACTGCCACCACCCTAGTCCAGGCCCTTTATGAACTCACACAAAGACAGTCTCAGCCTCACGGCTCATCCCCACCCAAGTCTCTACTTTTTTGCTATTTCCACCTTTATCTTCCAATCCCACTTTGATGGCATTTCCTCCTTTCACAGTCTTCAATGATTCCTTATTGCTAATCTTTTCATCCATTTATCAAGGTCCTCTCCCAACATCACAACCTAATTTTCTAGTGTCATCTTCCACTACTCCCAGTCATTCAATTCAACAGTACTGGGCACTGCAGTAAACAGGAGGAACACACAGTACAAAGATGTGTAGGGTGTGCTCCCTGGCTTTGAAAGGAGCAAAGGACAGGTACATGGACAAACACTTAATGGCAATGCACAAGTGCTGTTAATAGATGGATAAGCTTTCTTGTAATTTAAGAAAATAAAACTGTATCAGTCACAGTTCTTAGATAACCAACTGGAAATTGACTTGGGCTAATTTAAGTCGAAGGAATGGTATACTATGTAGGGTACCTCACAGAATTTTGGGAGGGCTGGTGACCCAGGTTCAGAAGTTAGGCAGCCAGAGCCACAGTGGCCAAAACCATGACTCTGAAATGGGCCAGTGAGGTCAGCATTGCTGTCATGGTGTGCTTATCACTGTAGCTAGTAACCAACATGGCAGGCACTGGGACCGCTGCCAGGCTGCCCCTTGATATTATTGCCACAACTGCCATCACTTGCCACTAGAATGGATTCTCCTATACCTGTTTCTTTGCATCACTGGTTTCTGAATAGTCAGGAATGGGTGCATCTGATTGGCCAAGCCTATGTCATATGCCTCCTCCCTAGCTGCAAGGGAGCCTGAGAAGTCATGTACCTAGCATTTTTGGGTTCTATGTGGGGAGCTGGGCTTTGTCTCCAAGGCTCACAAGGTTGGCATTCCCCAAACTTATGGTGTCTGGAGGTTGAACAGGCAAAAAGGACAAATGTCTACTTACACAACTTACAGAGAAAGAACTTTAAAGGGGAATTGTTTGCATAAAAATTTTATGTAAAATCTAGATTTAACCCCAGCTCTACCATCCACCACTTTTTATTTTTTGAAACTCCTCCTAACACATTAAATAGCACTTAAAATATACTATATAAAACCCAGAAATGACTGTATACAATTATTCTTACCTTTAAAATGTTGACTGTGGTCTTTATTGATGAATCAACATGCTAAATTATTGTATCAATGGTAATGGCAATAAAAGAGTATTTCTTAGAGTAGGGCACAATGGAAATCTTCTATATCCACCTGCTCCAGCTCTTCATTTATATCCAGGTGGTCAGATTCATGGAAAGATTCATGCAAAGTTTGTTGAAGATCTGAAAATCCTGCCTACCCAGTTTTCAAAAAGGTTAAGGATTAAAATGTTGGCTCTTTTTTTTACTATAGATCCTAGTGTCAAAAATCACAAAATAACACACCTTTGTCCTCTTGCAGCCAAAGTTAGTGTATGATATACCAGGAATATTATGAAACTGAAATACAGAATATAGAAATGATTGACACTAAGTAGAAAGTGACATACACAAGGTGAACACAGAGTGTAGACCTCCTATGTGACAAGGTGTTATGGGAACACATAATACATGCATAAGACCACGATAGAAAAGTCTTCACAAAGGTGGTTTTAGTCAAGCCCTGTAAAATGAGTAGATTGCCGTTAGTGTGTGTGATTAAAGATGGCCACAAATTGACCACTCTTCCCACTGAGAGCTGAAGTCCAATTCACTCCCTCTTAAATCCTTTGTGACTTGCTTAACTGATAACACTTAGCATTAGTGACATTCTAGAACTTCCAAGGTTAGGTCATAAAGCTTGCAGCAGCTTCCTAGGAAGCACGGAACAATCTCTGGGAGCCCTGAGCTTCCATGTAAGTCCATTAACTCAGAGACGACCATGCTGGAGAGGCCACACGTGGGCAACTCTGGTTGACAGTCCCAGCCAAGGCCAGCCTTCCGGTCAGTCATCCTTCCCCAAGTGCCTGACACCTGGGTGACTGTTTTAGACTCTCTAGACCAGCCCATCTGCCAGTTGACTACCACCAAGTGATTTTTATCAACATCAACAGAAGAGTCATCCTTGCAAGCTCAGTCCTGCTCCAATTCCTGACCCACAAAATCATGAGATATGATGATTGCTATTTTAAGCCACTAAGTTTCCAGGTAGTTTGTTATGTGGCAGTATATAACCAGATCATGAGGTTCACAAGTGGGGAAGAACATTCCATACAAGGCTATCACGTACTCTTGTGCTCCAGCCAAGTTGAGCTCTATCATTCCCCATGGATACGTGGCCCACGTCTGCCCCACTGCGCCTGCCCTATGCTCTGACCTCCTGCACAACCCTAAATTCCAGATCCTACCTAACCTCTTTCCTTCTCATAGCCTTCTTCAGTTCTCCCAGCAAAATGGTACTTTCTGCCTTCTCTGAACCTGTATACTTTCACCTCTCCAATGCCTCACTAGGATGGCACTGTCCCATTTTCCTGCAACAGTACAAATCTGTGTCTACTGTCCCAATTAATTAATTAACGGTGCCCCCCTCACTCCCCAAAGTGTCCCATCCTAGTCAATAAATCGTACGATCACCCTGTGCTTAATGCACTGCTTTGAACTGCAGTTAGTTGCGTAGAATTTTTTCTCCTCTTCTAGATTATATGGTTATTCAAAGAAAGCAAGTACCATGTCTTTCCTTCGATAAACATCTACTGAGCACCTACAATGTGCTGCCTTGTGTACCCGTACCTTCCCCAGTGCCTTGTGGAATGGAGGCATCAAAGGGTCAGATCAGCTCGCGGGCTGGACTGAGCTGAGAACTGATGAGAACGAAGGCCGACCCTTGGAAAAGGTTACTTCCAGGTTGGTTTACTCCAGAACCAGAAAAAAAGCAGTGCAGAGGGTTTCTGAGATAAAAAACACATGGTGTGGACTTCCCTGGTGGCGCAGTGGTTAAGAGTCCGCCTGCCAATGCAGGGGACACGGGTTCAAACCCTGGTCCAGGAAGATCCCACATGCCGCGGAGCAACTAAGCCCGTGCGCCACAACTACTGAGCCTGCACTCCAGAGCCTGCGAGCCACAACTACTGAGCCCGTGTGCCACAACTACTGAAGCCCATGTGCCTGGAGCCCGTGCTCCACAACAAGAGAAGCCACTGCAGTGAGAAGCCTGCGCACCACAACGAAGAGCAGCCCCCGCTCGCCGCAACTAGAGAAAGCCCGTGCGCAGCAACGAAGACCCAATGCAGCCAAAAATAAGTAAATAAATTAAATTACTTAAAAAAAAAACAACACACACACACATGGTGTGAGGGTACATGTGACCGCTGGGGCCTCTCCTTTTTCCTTCTGGAATCACACCCAAAGCTTGGGCCCTATGCAGAGTGAGAAACCCACCAGGTCAGCGGAGCTCAGGACCATGGTCCACTACCTTTTAGGCTGGTGGAGGAGAGGGGGCAGTGTCATGTCAGTCTACGTCCAGGTTTTTAGATCCTGTTTGCTTGCTGCAACATTTACATTACCTGGTTACCAGTGGTAATTTTCTTTCTTTGAGACTGGACTTACTTAATTTGTCAGTGCAGCCTAGCCATGGCTAACCAGAAAGACATTCAGTAAAAGCTTAATGACAGAGGTCAGCAGCATTAAGTCACTACTGAAAGCCATGGAAAAATTTAACCAGCTTACGTAGCTGGTAAAGGCTAATGGAAATAAAATGCTAAAAATCTCTATGATTTCTAGACTGTGCTTTCAACTCAACCATTAAATTGGCTAAATGTTTCTTTTATACCTCTGGTCTTTATTTATAAAAGCGAAATCTCTTTTCTCCCCCATAAGGTCTTAAGCCGACTTAGGGTAGCTCACTATTGGCATCTGACCCTTCAATGTGAAATATTCTTAGAAAATGAACTGTTACCCATAAACTCATAACAAATTTTATAAGAAGAAAAGACTGTGATTTTATTTTCAGATTTTTGGAAATAGTTTTCAAAAAATAAAATGACAAGAATACATACAAAAACTGAAATCATTCACCGAACTATGAACTCTTAGCAGAGGAAAGGACTTTTGAAGTACATCTGAAAACACGGATCACTTCTAAAATGTCCCTCTCACTTGTGCAACCAGCCTCCTCAAATCTTTCCCAAATTTGATGAACTTCATCTCATAAAAGTAACACAAACCATTTTTAATCATTTAGAACAAAAGAAAGAGTAAAATACAGGAGGCAGGCCTCTCAAGTTACATGCTTTTAGAGAAAACTCACATCCTTGAAGCAGCTTTGTAATATGCAGAGTGCAGTACTGGCTTCAAAAAAAAAAAAAAAAGACTCTGTACTTGCATTATTTAAATGTGAAGAGCAGCTGTCATCTTCCTCTATAAAAATTAGCAAGTGATATTCAAGTACATTAATTTCACTGTACTTCATATGGTTTTATACTTAGGATGAGGCTAAAACAAAAACAAAACAAAAAACCAGCTAGCACAGAGCTATTAATAAAACAAATAGTAATTATTGAGAGATGTAATCAAATGAAAATCAATCCTGGATAACAAAACAGATTTCTAATTACATAAATAAGTTTACTGAAAATTTCCACTACTGGAAGATCCTCATTACAATAAAGAAATACATATAATGGGAATGGTAAGTAAACGTGATGATTTGGTTCCTTTCTGAAGGTCTACTGGTCCAGCTGCCAGCCATACCAGTCTCTGGGTTCTCAACGAAGTGTGACCAGTTCTTCTGAAGAGGTAGGATGAATGGCAACAGTGTTATCAAAGTCGGATTTTGTTGCTCCCATTTTTACTGCGACCGCAAAACCCTGCAGCATTTCATCACATCCGATTCCCTGCATGTGGATCCCAACCACCTGCGACAGAAAAGACAAAAATCCTTCAAGTAAAAATTTTTATCTCTGTAATTGTATGAGCCAGTTCCTTGTAATAAATCTCCTTCTAGGTACACACACACACACACACACACACACTCACACACAAATTTTATCAGGTACACTAATAAATTTTTTATTAGTCATGAGAGATACCTGCTATTTAAAAACCCCTAAAAAACTTACACCTCTAATCCCAATATAGCATAACACAGCCTACATGGGCTACAGCCCTGCGTAGCCCTGACGTCCCTCCCCTGCCTACCTCACTCAGCTCTCCCCACTCTGGCCTCACCAGCTTTCCTCCTGTCCTGAATATTCGGCATGCTCTCCCCTTTGCACAGGCTGTTCCCTCTGTCTGGACACTCTTTCCTCCCCTCTTTTAAGTGTTAAAGCCCATTCATTCTTCAGATAGCTACACCTGCCTTCCTGACCAAGTTAAATTGTCTATCATGTGAGCGCTCAGTCCCAATATTTCTCCATCACGGTTCTATCACAACTGCAAAGTTGTATTCATCTGGGGACCGGACAATTACAGTCCATCTTTCCCAGTAGATGTTAATCTCTAGATGGAGGGGACCCTGTCCACTTTTTTTTTTTTTTTTTTGGCCATATGGCATGTGGGATCTTAGTTTCCTGACCAAGAATTGAATCTGGGGCCCCTGCAATGGAAGCACAGAGCCTCAACCACTGGACCACTGGGCAAGTCCCCCCGCCCACTTTTGCTCCCCACTCTACCCGTCTGGCCGAGCACAAAGATAGCCCTTAGAGGCACTCAGCCCATACGTGCTGGCTGACTGGACGAATGACCAACAAGAGGCATTTGTTTCAAATCATATTTTTCAGTCAGGTTTCTAAATACATTTAAAAATGACTAGTTAATGTTCACCTCCAGCAAACACTTCTAGGGTAAGTAGACTGTTGAAAAGCAAAGTTAGAGAATATAAAACTTAGCCACAAAAATATGTTGCTTAAAAACAAATCAAGGATATACTTAATATTAATGAACAGTACACGTAAAAATGGTTGATGCAAACTTAATGTTATATGTTTCTTTACAATTGAAAGAAAAAGTATATCTCAAAATAAGACAAGGAAATCCCAAATCATGTACTGCATATACATTCAGCCAAATTTTTAGATATTGTGATCTAAACTGAATTTACAAAGAGCTTCTGATGATAGCAGGAGCCTTATGTTATTTCTCTCCATACAGTATCCCACTTCTTACTCTTTAGTTGACTGTCAGGTAATGTTTACCAAATGAATGAATGATAAATGGCATAAAGAAATAACTGATATGAAGAGATAAGCAAGGACCTTGCTGATTCAATAACTGGGGATCTCAGGCTACTGAGGAACATTCAGGGCAAGAAACAGCAACCTTTATCTTCCTGCCAAACCACTTACTTTCTTCTCTTTGCACTGATTCTCTGCTTCTGTCAACTGTCAGTGATGTTGATTTTTGTAAGCCAGAAGCCAGGGACCATCTTGTGGCTTTTGGTGTAAGGGCCACTGATTCAGATACAGACTATGTTCTTTTTAATAAGAAAAGTTGGAAACCATACCTGAATCTTCAGTTAAATTACTGTTCCTCACAAAGCCATGTTCCCAAGGCATATTGCTAAGTTCCACTTTAATATTTAATTCAATTTATAGAAAAGCCCAATAGGCTGACGTAATATCAAAACAACACCTATTTCAAAAATTATTAAAAAAAAAAACTGTTCAAATTCAAACTCAAATCACAATGAGATACCACTTCGCATCCGGTAGGATGGCTACAATAAAAAAAGACAGTAACAAGTGCTGACGAAGGTGAGGAAGAACTGGAACCGTCGCACGTTGCTGAAGGGAACATAAAATGACACAGCCACTTTGGAAAGCAGTTTGGCAGTTCCTCAAAAAGTTAAACCAAAAATAGATAACTGATTATCTCAGAACATTTTACTAAATAAACTTCTTCCTCACTGATTGGTTATGTTAAGTCTAAATTTTTTACATTAAATTCTTGCACTTACCAATATTTCTGAGTTGCCTATCTATTCTGGCCTACTGGTCAATGACAATCTCAACCTCTCCCCTTTATATTTTATGTGCTTTTTTTGGCCATGCCGTGTGGCTTGCAGGATCTTAGTTCCTTGACCAGGGATTGAACCTGGGCCACAGCAGTGAAAGTGCCAAGTCCTAACCATTGGACCGTCAGGGAATTCCCCCCCACCAACTTATGTTTTTATAGCAGTGGAACCTTCTTTCTATGTGAAATATTATGAAGAACCGCAATATATATAGAGAGAGACAGATAAAGGTGGGACTGTGCCAGTTGAATCAGAGAAAGCTTTACCTGGTCTTCCCTTCGCACCTCACCAAAATACCCCATCCCTGCCAACCTTGAAGACAGTTTTGAGCTTACTGGATTTTTCCCATACCTGTTCCTCTTTGTTGGCACAAACCATTTTCATCACACATTTTGTTTTCCTTTTGGTAACTGCATGATACATTGGGGTAAAGGTGGTGGAATAAATCTTCACGTTTTCTTTTCCATATTTATAAATGGCCTCATCTATAATGCACAGGGGGGGAAAAAAAGCATCTATCAGAAACTTAAAACAATTCCACTGAGCTATCAGAGAGATGGCAGGAAATACATAACCTGAATCAAATTACAAGGAAATATTAAACAAAACCACAATGCAGGGGACACGGGTTCGAGTCCTGGTCCAGGAAGATCCCACATGCCACAGAGCAACTAAGCCCATGTGCCACAACTACTGAGCCTGTGCTCTAGAGCCCACAAGCCACAACTACTGAGCTTGTGCACTTAAGAGACCGTGCTCCGTAATGAGAAGCCTGTGCACCGCAACGAAGAGCAGCCCCCGCTCGCTGCAACTAGAGAAAGCCTGTGAGCAGCAACAAAGACCCAGCGCAGCCAAAAATAAATTAATAAAATAAATATATTAAAAAAAACCAAACCACAATGAGGGACAATCTACAACATAAATGTCAATGTCATGAAAGACAAAAGACAGGCTGAGGAATTCTTTCTCTTGACTAAAGGAGACCAAAGAAGTATCAAAACTAAATATACTACATTATCCTGGAATGAACCCTGGACTTGAAGGGAAAAATGTTAGAAATGAAATTATTTGAGATAACAGGCAAACTTTGAATAAGGTCTAAAGTTTAGATAATATTGTATCCACTTAAACATTCTCATTTGAAGCTATGCTTCTGTAAGGGAACGGCCTTGTTCTTAGGAAACAGATACTGAAGTGTGTGTGCATGTGTATAGAGAGAAAATGATACAGCAAAAGTGTTACCAGTAGACAGGAGTCTTCTGTAGTACTTTTGCAACTCTTCTTTAAATTTGAAATTAGTTCAAGTAAAAAAGCTTAAAAAATCACAGATAGGGTGGAGTGGGGAAAGGAATTATACTCTCAAAGTATTAGTAGCTGGGGAGGAAACTGGACATGTGATGAGAAGTTAGTAACTAAAAAGAAATATAACCCGGGGGCTAAGATAGATTTAGTCAGCTGACAGACACCTAGTTTAACGTTAGCAGAGGAGGGGAAGAAACCATAAATGACCTTTATTTTTAAACACCTACCTTCTGTGAGTCCCACTGTCCCAATAGGGGGGTGGCTGAAGACCACCGTAGGGATGTTGTCATAGTCTAACTTGGAATCTTCTTTGCATTCAAAAAGTCTATGGGCAAGTTTTCGGCCAGCAGCAATCGCAACTACAAAGATATTTTTAAAGCAGTGCTTAGCTTATTGTTCATTTTAACACAGCAGGATTGTTCTACTAACCGTTTATCCATCTGGCTTAACATACAAGTTCTGACAAAGTCTTCTGTCAATGCTCATTACAATATCTAGTTCAATATACTAAAAGACCTATCAATAATACCTTAGTTAACAATTCAAAACTATCGCCTTATGTGCATTCTGTACATTCTATTATGACCAAAAAAAAAAAAATAAAGACACATTTACAAGTTCCCAACCATCTGGCAAGTTACCTCTTAATGAGGATGTTAGCTTTTTGATATATTTATGGAGCAAACTACATTAATTTCGAGCATCTTCAGTTCTACTTCATAACCATAGTCATTTCACAGGAATATTTTGTTTCTTTTTAAAATTATTTTTATTTCTTATTAATTTTTTTTTTGAAGTTTATCCTCCTTAGCCTGTTTTTATTCCTAATGGTCAAAAAAAAAAAAATGCCTGGGGCTTCCCTGGTGGCGCAGTGGTTGAGAATCTGCCTGCCAATGCGGGGGACACGGGTTCGAGCCCTGGTCTGGGACGATCCCACATGCCGCGGAGCAACTAGGCCCGTGAGCCACAACTACTGAGCCTGCGCGTCTGGAGCCTGTGCTCCGCAACAAGAGAGGCCGCGATGGTGAGAGGCTCGCGCACGGCAATGAAGAGTGGCCCCCACTTGCTGCAACTAGAGAAAGCCCTCGCACAGAAACGAAGACCCAACACAGCCAAAAATAAATAAATAAATTTTAAAAAAAATGCCTGAGTTCAGTAAAAGCATCAGTTATTAATTTTATTGACTTCAAATTGATAATTGTTTTTCCAAAATAAGGTATCAGTAGGATACATAAGAAATTTTTTTTACCTCGACAAAATTTTCAGCTGTTAGATTATGTTATGAAGGTTTTGAAACTTTGCTTGTTAGTTTGCTTTTGTGGAGAGAGCTTCCTAAAAGAGCTAAAAGGCTTTGGGTGTGTGTTTCCATTCTGAGTAAGACCCGGGCCATTTTGGAAAGGATGGTGAGGTCCCGGAGGGGTACAGGTGAAAGCAGATGGATGGATACCACCAACAGAAGCAGGACAAAGAGCTTGAAATGACGCCAGTTAACTCATGAAGTAGGCTGAAGTATGGGATTCTGAGGATGGGGATCAACCTTGGTTGTATCAAGACTCAACAGTCATATAAGAATACCACTTCCTTCCACTGTCACCAACACAACTCGGATTCTAATTTACAGCATTCTTCAGAGGATGACTGTATCATCTGTATAAAAATTTCAGTCTTCACCATGCATTTTAAAAATCTTTTAAAGAAAAATAAATACTATTCAAAGCATTTTTAAAGGAAAAAATGAATATTATTCATAACATGTCAGGTACCCAACCAACATCTATCTCAACACATTTTATCATTTTGATGACATAAAGACACTCAGTCTTTTAACTCTGCTTGAGCTGATTTGACTATGAAGAGCTGAACAGTTTTATGTAACACACAGAGCCTCCCTTAGCCCCCAAAAAGAAGAAACATCACCTGGAGTAAGAAGAGCTTTTCCACACACATCCCCAACTGCGTAGACACCTTTTACATTAGTATTCTGGAATTCATCTACTAGGATATGACCTTTGTCATCAGTTTGAATCCCCTAAAATTGTAAAGGGACATCATGTAAGTATTTGGGACATCATGTAAGTATTTGGCCCATCTACAAAAAAATAGCAGCTCACATCTCTGGATCCGCCTCACTTCAGGCACCTCTTCAGCCTGAATCTCCAAGAAACCACAAGACTCAACCAGAAGATGAAAAACATCTTAGCAAGCTGGCAAGTTTCATATCTTTTGCTTAATTTAAAAGGTAAATATTTAACTCAGTTTTGAGGAGTTTTAACAGGATTTGACTTTGCATTGTACGATTCAGCTGGCCAGGCAAGCCTGAAAAGGAGTCACTCAACTATCAGACATGGTACTTGGCATCCCCGTGGAGCCCACCTAAGACAGTGATTTTGAATTCCTTGGAAGCCCTCCTCCTGAAGCATGCTAACTCATACTTTAGACAGGCACAGCCTGAAGCAGTCATCAAAAGTAGACTTCTTCGAAGTTTACAGTTTTATCTTTAAAAAGCCAAGCAAAATTTGTATTCTACTCTAAAAGATATCAATGTTTCCTTTAACCAAAATTTCTCCCTATACATTGAGTCGAATTTTTGCTCCAAGAATATGTGTCATGCTTATCTTGTGGCTTTGCAGATCCCTGGTGTATATACTCCCATGTGAGAAGTAGAAGGCCTGCAGGCATAGGGAGTAGGTAGTGTAGTGGTTAAGAGTACAACCTTTGGAGCTGGGAGATCTGGGTTCAAGTCCCAGTTCTGCCACTTACTAGTTATGAGACCACCCATTTATCAATAATTACTTGAACTTCTAAATGAGGCATTAAGCTAGTCACTGTAAATACAGTGGTAAATAATACAAACATCTCCACTCCTTGTGGAGTTTACAAGCCTGGTGGACAATTTATCTCTGTGCTCCTGGGTTCCTCATCCTTAACCCTCAAACAGTTGTTGGCAAGATTAAAGTAGGCTAGTATAGCACAGGGAACTCTTCTCAATACTCTGTAATGACCTATAAGGGAAAAGAATCTAAAAAAGTGTGGATATATGTATATGTATAACTCATTCATTTTGCTGTATAGCAGAAACTAATACAACATTGTAAATCAACTATACTCCAATAAAAATTTTTTAAAAAGATTAAAGTAGGCCAGTAACATGTTGCCAAGACTTAAAATAGTAATCATTCAATTTGCAGTATAAATATATATCTTAACACTGAATGAGATGGAAAATTTTTGCCTCATTTAAAAAAAATTCGGCAAATATAGTTCAGAACTGGACTTACCATTGCCTATATCTGCATAAAGGCACAATATCTCTTGAAAGGTGAAAAGCTGGATGAATAGTTTTGTTAATATAGAAATAGATAACTAATTTTACTAAATTCCACTGAATAGTAAGATTAAAATCAAGTAAAACATGTCCCTGGATATTTTTTTTTAATTATGAAAAATACCTTTTATTGAAATGAAAAAGGGATGCAACTTAAAACAGATACTAATATCAGAACATAAATCAAACTGTGAGACACTACTCAAGAGGCTCCATCAAATATATAAACCTCAAATATATAAAATATTCTATTATTACTAGTAGAGTAGTATAGCATGTCAGAAAAATCATCACCCTCACCATCAACAGCAGCTGGTTAATATTTATTGAGTTCATGCTGTAAGCCAGCATCTAAGCAAGTTACTTTGTATGCACTCTCATTTACTCTTCTCTATAACCCAATGCAACAAGTACTATTTTTATTCCCATATTTATATGAAGCAGTCGAAACTTAAGAGTAACTAAGCTACTTGCCTAAGGCCATGAAACCGGTAAGTAACAGAACTAAGGTTGAAAACTGGGTCAAACAATGGGACCCACGCCCCAGGCTACTATACTAGACTGTCCTTCAAAATTTAAAAGAACAAATAAGAATGCTAAGTATAGCACTGGTAGATGAGCTTCACATCTGTACCCATCCCCGAGTGCCACAATGTCCATGACGAGTCACACACCCATCCATTAGGATGAGAGCTGCAGACAATTAGAAATAATTATAGGGCTTTAAAGAGACAGGTATCATAGTGAAAAAGAAATCTGTAGGGAGAAGGCTAGTCAGGAAATGGCAAAACGATGACCTGATCTAGGGTGATGACACTAGAAAGAAGAAAAAACCCCTTTTTTTTCCATTCCAAAGGCAGAAGCAATGGGATTTAATGACAAACTGGACACATGGAATAAACAGAAAAGAATCCAATAAAACCCACTCAAGTTTTGGGGGGTCTGGGGTTGGATCAGGGGAAATCACAGGACTACTGACCGATTCAAGAAGGTTTTAGGCAAGGAATGTGGTCAAAACGTACAAACTTCCAGTTACAACATAAATAAGTACAATACCAGGGATATAACGTCCAACATGGTGACTACAGATAACACTGCTGTTAAGAGAGTAAACTCTAAGAGTTCTCAACACACAGAGAAAATTTTTTCCTTTTTTCTTTTCTACTTTTATTGTATCTATATGAGAAGATGGATGTTAGCTGACCCTCTTGTGGTGATCAATTCACAATGTATATAAATCAAACCATGGAGCTGTATGCCCTAAACTTATGCAGTGATGTATGTCAATTGTTTCTCAATAAAACTGGGGGAAAAAAAATAGAACATCGTAGGCAGACTAGGTCAGCTTACCAGTTTGTTTAAATTCAGGTCCCTGGAGTTTGGGTCCCGTCCAATGGCCCAGAGTAGACAGTCAACATCTGGAATGGTGGTCAAGGTGGGCTTCCTACCAGGAATTGAAGTAACCATGCAGAGTTCCAGGCCTGAAGAAGTCTTTTTAACTTCCTTGACCTATTGGGAGATACAGTTTGTTAATTGGGGGTGTGGAGATGGGAAGGAAAGCAAATAAAGAGGAAACTAGAATTCTTAACATTTAAAAACTCTCCACTGAATCCTACATATGAGTCTTACATGTTGACACATTTACTTTTGCCCAAAGGTCACCAACCCTGGAACTCTCTGGAACCTAGATGATATCCTAGGTGGCCCCAAATCAGCCAGCAGCCAGAAATGTCAACTCACATCAAGATCCTAATGCTTCAGCTTAAAAACAAAGTATTTTAAAGCGTACTTCTTCAAAACTGTGATAAAATTTTTAAACCACAAATCTAAGCACAGTGATTTGCAGCTGGAATTGGGGGAGGAAATGGCTGTAGCAGCATTATTAAGAGAGTTTTTAAAATTGCACCATCCTTGCTCCTCCCTGGAGATTCTTAATCAGGACTCGGGGGAGGAGGGTAAGATCAGATCAGGAGAGTGAAGGGCATACACAGTTTAGTGAAAGTCCAGAGGGGATCCTGATGTTGACCTTAACCACCAGCCCAGTACTTCAGCATTTACAAAGCAACTTCACATTTATTGTTTTACTTATGATATGGCCTATGCTGAAAGGGCAAAGCTTTGGGGAAGAAAGTCATTTTTACAAGGCTAATGCTCCAGGAAAAATCTGACATGTAGGTGATTCCCTGAGAATAAAAAAAATACAAAGTAACTTTGTCATTGTTTCCATCTACAAAACCCAAAGGTGTGCTTTCAAAAATAGATTCCATGGGACTTCCCTGGCGGTCCAGTGGTTAAGACTTCGCCTTCCAATGCAGGGAGTGTGGGTTTGATCCCTGGTCGGGAAACTAAGATCCTACATACCTCACGGCCAAAAAGCCAAAACATAAAACAGAAGCGATATTGTAACAAATTCAATAAAGACTTTAAAAAAAAATAGATTCCATAGTAATATTTCCTGAAATAAATAAATAAATATAAATAAATATAAACCTGAAAAATAAGGATGTTCAATGAGGCCTTTGAGCACAAAAATTGTAGTTTTAGTTCTAACTAAACTAAATTCAACTTCCAGATTTCAAAACTTTTGTATCTTGGATTTCATTAAAACATTAATGTGCAATGCAGCTTCTGAGGATAAAGAAAAGACTTGGTAGTACTCTAGAAAAGAATAAACTGACTGGGGCAGAGGTAGTTTGTGTTTATAAAACTAGTGGGGTTCACAACAGATAGACAACCAAGGGCCGTAAGCTCGCCCTGGGCTCGGTCATACCTGCGAGTACTTCAGCACCTCTATGCCAGCGTTCTCCAGCTCCTCAGTGCAGTTGGAACTGATTATTGAATCAAAACTTCTGAGCACCTGTATACACAGGCAGCAGAGGGATGGGTGGTGGGAAAGAATAAAACTTGATTAAAGATATGCTACAAACCAGGGAGGGAAATTTCAGTATCAACCCGCCTCTTATGTCCTTCTTCATTCACGGCTGCACTATGAGTGGAGTTTTTTTTCTTTTTAAATCATCTTTACAAAATTATGGTTCTGAAGAACCTAGGGGCAGGACAGGAAAAAAGACGCAGATGTAGAGAATGGACTTGAGGACACGGGGAGAGAGAAGGGTAAGCTGGGACGAAGTGAGAGAGTGGCATGGACATATATACACTACCAAACGTAAAATAGATAGCTAGTGGGAAGCAGCCGCATAGCACAGGGAGATCAGCTCGGTGCTTTGTGACCACCTAGAGGGGTGGGATAGGGAGGGTGGGAGGGAGACACAAGAGGGAGGAGATATGGGGATGTATGTACATGTATAGCTTATTCACTTTGTTATAAAGCAGAAACTAACACACCATTGTAAAGCAATTATACTCCAACAGAGATGTTAAAAAAAAAAAAGGATTTAACCAGAATAAATAAATAAAATCAGCTGCTATAAAAAAATTAAAGTATAGTTAATTTACAATGTTGTGTTAGTTTCGGGTATACAGCAAAGTGATTCAGTTATACACACACACACACACACACACCCCCACACACACACACACACTCTGTGTCAGATTTTTTTCCATTATAGATTATTATAAGATATTGAATATAGTTCCCTGTGCTATACAGTAGGTCCCTCTTATTTATGTATTTTATATATAGTAGTGTGTATATGTTAATCCCAAACTCCTCATTTATCCCCCGCGACCCTGCTATCCCCTTTGGTAACCATAAGTTTGTTTTCTATGTCTGTGAGTCTATTTCTGATTTGTAACTAAGTTCATTTGTATCATTTTTTTAGACTCCACATATAAGTTATATCATATTTGTCTTTCTCTGGTGAGTGGAGTTTTAATAAGTCTATTTTCCGACATCACCACCAACGTCTGCATTACACCTGACTTCACCCACTCCTGTTCTAGAGTTTAATCCATAGGCAACCTTCGCGCCTCTACTGTCTTTGCCGTGTTCCTCTCCTCCCAAACTCTTCTCTTTTCCATAAGAATAGGGACCAGAAATTCTCTTTCCCCTTTCAGTATTCTAGGGCCAGCTTTCCTGCTGATACAATTTAAGGGAAGATTCTTGAACAAAATCTCCTATTCTAGGCAGAAAAGTCAACTACATGGCCTTAGAGATTTTTTTTTAATACTAGTCTTAGTATTTGTTTAAGGTTTCAAACTACAAATTTTAGGGTTCTAAATTTGGTAAAAATGGGATCCATTCCAATTAAGGTTCCCAACAAAGTTGAAAACATTGTGGGTTTTTTTCTGGAATGCTAGATGTTTTTCTATATTTTTTTCCTTTTTTGGCCCTGCCGCAGGGGCATCTTAGTCCCCCCAACCAGGGATTGAACCCGTGCCCCCTGCAGTGATAGCTCAGAGTCCTAACCACTGGACCATGAGGGAAGTCCCTGGATGTTGTTCTAGAGAATGTCTGCCTGTCCATCTACCTATCTATGTTCAAGCCCTTCCAATGACCTTATGGATTAGAAGGTGTTATCCCTTTTTTTTTTTTTTTCAGATAAGGAAGCTGAGATTCCTAAGAAGTGGAGTGACTTTTACGAAGTTCTAGAGCCAGGATTCAAATTGAGCTTGGTCTGAGTCTTCCGATCAGGTTCTCTCCACAACATTATGCACTTCTTCCCACCCCATAATCGTGGACACCATTGAAAGGCACCACCAGGACCATTAAGAACTGACCACTGACAGCCTACCAGGGCAGGCAACTACAGACCCTGGGAAGGAACAGAGAACAGGAGAGAACAAGGTGTAGAAAGCCATTCTCTTCCCACATCTCTCAGATCAGTTTACACTTGTCACTGAACGGGGACTAAAGAGGTATGACTTCTTCCTACTCTCAGAACCAAGGCTCATTAGTCTCCTCTCCATTCGTATGGGGACACTTTATTTTTTCTTCATTGAGTTCAGGATGCCAAGTTGAGGTGGGAAGTTCAGGGAACTTGATCAGTTAAGGTTAAAAGCCATTTACATGTTTAACATTCCTGCTATAGCAATATTCTCATACTTCACCGTTTTCACAGCAATCATCCACTTAGTCTCTAGCTCTATTTTAAATTAGTAGATGTGTAGTGAGTGTCTATTTTGTGACATTTACTCTAAAAGGTTCCAGGAGAATATAAACATGCCTATTGATACCTCTGTCCCCTTCCCAGTGGAGGAGAAAGACAAGTAACTCTTGTAAGCTAAACTGAGATCAACACTATAAATTCACTTATTCATCCATTCCATCGACAAACATTTATTAAGCTCTACTATGCGCAAGATGCAAAATATTATCATAAAAGGCAGACTGATAATTAACTTGAAGAATGTGCGGATAAGGAGGTTTAGAAGAGACGGAAAATTACAGTCAAAGAGAACAGGGAAGATTTCAAGGAAAATGTAGCATTCTGCACTGGATCTTGATGACTTGGGAAGGGAAAGCAACTTAAGTAGAGGAATCTGCACAAATATACAGAGATGGGACCAGGTCACGGAAGAGGAACAGCAAGTAGGCCAGATCCTACTGAATGGAAGAAATTTGAAGAAAAGAAATGGAGGGTAAGGCTAGAGAGGGTTAAACTCCTTCTGGAAGACAGAAACCACGTCTGATGAGATCGCTTTATGAGGGCTCAGTATATACTTGGAGTGATACTCAAACCTTACCAATCACAAGAGTAGAACAACATGCCCTAAAATGTATTTGTGGAGGACCTGGTAGTGGTAATGACAAAGGTGATGATGATTGTGGTGAGGTGGTGATAGGGGTGATGGAAGAGGAAGAGGATACTTGGTAAAAAAAAGGCAGATTGTTAGAAAAGGAATGAAAACCCCACATTTTTCCTATACCACATTACTGATGAAAGTTTATCCTAATTCTGTTTAAGGAACACAGGATCAAAGATGGTATTAGGCATAGGGGAGATCATGGAATTGATAGTGCAGTAGATTTAATAGTCAGCTAAACTAACTAAAGAAGGCAATGAATCTAGGCCTCTTTCAAACAGAAGACCCTATTAAACACAAGTAAAACTGGTAACAAGGAAATAACCCAAGATATCTAATGAACCTGTAAAACTTAGTGTCACAGACTTAAAAAGCATTTGGCACTTACATGAATAAGCAATTGTTATTAGTATTTAATATCCCTAGAGATATGTGTCATTATCGTTTGTTAATTTCACTTAAGATGATGAAATAGCTATTCTAATGCTTGCCCTTATGAAGTTCAATAAATATGAGAATCAGATAGACTTGAGTTAATTAGTAGCCACATGAATTCTATAGTATAACATCATTGAAATAAGAAATAGAATCGGCATAACAATGTTTTTGCTGGGCTCCCCTAGTGGCGCAGTGGTTAAGACGCCGCCTGCCAATGCAGGAGACACAGGTTCAAGCCCTGGACCGGGAAGATGCCACATGCCGTGGAGCAACTAAGCCCGTGCGCCACAACTACTGAGCCTGCGCTCTAGAGCCTGCAAACCACAACTAGTGAGCCCGCATGCCACAACTACTGAAGCCAGTGCTCCTAGAGCCCATGCTCCACAACAAGAGAAGCCACCGCAATGAGAAGCCCACTCACCGCAACAAAGAGTAGTCCCTGCTCGCCGCAACTAGATAAAAGCCTGTGCACAGCAACGAAGACCCAATGCAGCCAAAAATAAATAAATTAATTAATTTAAAAAATTGTTTTTGCTGCCAGGTTTGGTTCTTTTTCAAAATTTCCATTCATATTATTTTCAGTTGGATTTCAATGTTCCTATGATAGCTTCCATTACTGCCCTCGGGAGACTAGTCTTTAAGATAATAGTTGTTACTGTCTAGCAACTTTTCCTTCTTTTCTTTTTTTTTTAATAAATTTATTTATTTATTTTTGGCTGTGTTGGGTCTTTGTTGCTGTGCGCGGGCTTTCTCTAGTTGCGGCGAGTGGGGGCTACTCTTCGTTGCGGTGCACAGGCTTCTCACTGTGGTGGCTTCTCTTTGTTGCGGAGCATGGGCTCCAGGCGCACGGGCTTCAGTAGTTGTGGCACGCAGGCTCAGTATTTGTGGCTCGTGGGCTCTAGAGCACAGGCTCAGTAGTTGTGGCATGTGGGCTTAGTTGCTCCGTGGCATGTGGGATCTTCCCGGACCAGGGCTCAAACCTCTGCCCCCTGCACTGGCAGGCAGATTCTTAACCACTGTGCCACCAGGGAAGTCCCTAGCAACTTTTCTTTACTTAGACTTCCTCTTTCTTTCTCTAGAGATTTCTTCGGGATAACACACAGGTGGGGTAAAGGTGGGAGGTTGTGATTTATTCATAGAGTAGCTCTAGAATGGAGTTATACCAGGAAGGGGAGAAGATGGAGAATGCATTGGGGGTGGGGGAGGGCAGGAAGCCCAGATACATGTGGCTCTCTGCCACAAGCCAATTTTCCGAATGCAGGAATTATCCACTCTACTGATAAACTGATGTGATTTATTTACTTATTTATATATTAGATTCAGGCTACCTATCCCTCTGCCTTTCTCCTGCCATCTAATTTGCTGGACATATTCCAGCAATGCAAAGTAACACTGACCTATGAAAAACATTCTTCAGGACAAAAATCTCCTGGGGGTTAATTTTAGGACAAGTCTAAAAGCCAAAGAGAAAGTTCTCTGGAGTCCACACTGACCAGGATTATCGGTTTCCCTCATGTGCCCCCCCTATTTGCTCAAATAATCAGGAATTTGAGTCATTGCATTTGAGTTGTCAGGGATCTAATAAATGTCCCAAAGGCATTAAATGACTTGCCCAAGTCACACACTTGTTGGGGAAGGCCAGATTCTTAGGGACCAGATTCTTAGGCCAACACTCTTGTTATTGCCCCACACGGTGTCTCTGAAAGCTCCAATACTGTGCCACGACCCAGTGGTGCTCAGTCACGATTAATCAACAAAACACATGAAGCAACACTTAATCAAGTACTGAGAAACATGGAGGCTGCATTTTAGCAGAAAGAATATTGGCCTGGGCTTTCTCAGAATTTCGTTGACTCTCAGTTTTGATATTAATTAGCAGTCATGAAACCTCAGTTGGCCTTAATTTCTTCATCTACAAAATGAGGTTCCAGTAGATGAGATGATCTATAAGTTTCTTTTATTATTATTATTTTTTATTGTGGTGAAAAACACGTACCATTAAATTTACCAACTTAGGGCTTCCCTGGTGGTGCAGTGGTTAAGAATCCGCCTGCTAGTACAGGGGACAGGGGTTCGAGCCCTGGTCCGGAAAGATCCCACATGCCGTGGAGCAACTGAGCCTGTGTGCCACAGCTACTGAAGCCCACGCGCCTAGAGCCTGTGCTCTGCAACAAGAGAAGCCACCATAATGAGAAGCCCGCATACCACAACGAAGAGTAGCCCCTGCTCGCTGCAACTAGAGGAAGCCCGCACGTAGCAATGAAGACCCAACGCAGCCCAAAATAAAATTAATTAATTAATTAAAAAAAAAATTTACCAACTTAACCATTTCTAAGTACTACGTTCCATGGTGTTAAGTGTATTCACATTGTTGTGCAACCAGAACTTTTCCCTCTTGCAAAACTGAGACTCTGGGGGTGGTGGGGAGGGATAAATTAGGAGTTTGGGATTAACAGATACATACCACTATATATAAAACAGATAACCAACAAGGACCTACTGTACAGCACAGGGAACTACACTCAATATTTTGTGATAACCTATAAGGGAAAAGAATCTGAAGAATAATATATACATATATAACTGAATAGGTATACTGCCCACCTGAAACTAACACAGTATTGTAAATCAACTATACTTCAATAAAAAAACAAAAAAACAAAAAAACCTGAGACTCTGTATCCATTAAACGATAACTCCCCATTCCCTCCCCCTCCCCGTTCCTGGCAACCCCATTTCTACTTTTTGTTTTTATGAGTGTGACTACTCTAGGTACCTCATATATGTGGAATCATATAGTTTTTGTCTTTTTGTAATTAGCTTATTTCATTTAGCATAATATCCCCAAGGTTAATCCATGTTGTAGCATGTGTCAGAATGTCCCTCCTTTTTAGAGCTGAATAACATCCCATGGTATGGGTATTCCTCATTCTGTTTATCCATTCATCAGCGGACACAGGTTGCTTCTGCCTCCTGGCTATTGTGAATAATGTTGCGATGAACATAGGTGTGCAAATATCTTTGATACGTTTCCTTTTAATGCAAAGAATTTAGTAAATTTTTTGACTGAGTGTTAATAATCCAACACTATCTGATCATATGCAATTGATTTTCAGAATAAGAAATTAACCTGACAGTTTGCTCAATTTAACTAATATTTATATTTAAGGATGTATGTTTTATTAAGGCATGCTATCTACCACTTCATGATGGAAACACCAGCAAGTCTGATCAAATCTCAATCAGTATCATCAACTAGCAGTTGATGGCTAGGAAGGATGTAAGCCCTTATTCAGATGCCTTCAAAGCAGCTCCATGTGGAACAGACCAACCGGCTCCACATGCTTTGCACCCTAGTATTTAATGACAACATAAGAGAAACTTCTCCCTGTAGATTTTTTAAAAGATTAACATCAAGGAAAAGGATAGAATTTACCTTATCATGCCGTATCATTAGTGATGTCTTAGAACCCAGGGCGGAAAGGATCCCAGCTATTTCCACAGCAATGTAACCAGCACCAACGATGACACTGCGGCTACCATTAGAGTAGAGGGTTAAGATCGTTAAATAAACTTATTTTAGAATAATTTTAGATTTACAGAAAAGTTTAAAAGATAGTACAGATAGTATACCCCCTGCCCAGTTTTTCCTAAAGTTAACATCTTACATTCATAGCAGCACTATTTGCAATAGCCAAGACATGAAAACAACCTAAATGTCCATCAACAGACGAATGGATAAAGAAGACATGGTACATATATACAATAGAATACTACTCAGCCATAAAAAAGAACGAAATAACGCCATTTGTAGCAACATGGATGCAACTAGAGATTATGCTAAGTGAAGTTAAGTCAGAAAGAGAAAGAGAAATACCATATGGTATCACTTACATGTGGAATCTAAAATACGACACAAATGAACTTATCTATGAAGCAGAAACAGACTCACATAGAGAATAGACTTGTGGTTGCCAAGGCGGAGGGGTTTGGGAAGGGATAGACTGGGAGTTTGGGGTTAGTAGATGTAGAATGGATGGACAAGGTCCTACTGTATAGCACAGGGAAGTATATTCAATGTCCTGAGATAAACCATAATAGAAAAGATACAAAAAATAATGTGTATATATGTATAACTGAGGCACTTTGCTGTACAGCAGAAATTAACACAACATTGTAAATCAACTATACTTCAATTAAAAAAAAAAAAGTTAACATCTTATAAACCATGGTACAGTTGTCAAAACTGACACTGGTACATTACTGTTGACTAAACTTCAGACTTTATTCAGATTTCACCTGTCTTTCCATTCATTTCCTTTTTCTGTCCCAAGATCCAATCCAGGATAACACAGTAATTTTAAGTAGAAAATATCCTTCTGTAGAACAGAAATATATTTTTAGGTGTTTTAAAAATTCCTTAGCTTCATTTCCTCAGAGAGGAAATAAAAACCCTTTGAAGCTAGAGACGATTCCTTATGCAGAGATCTTCGCACCTAAAACTAAAACTGGCACCACAATTTTTTTTTGCTTGTCTGAGAAAGTCTTTATTTCTCCATCACTTTTGATGGATAATTTTGCAGAGTAAAGAGTTCTGTGTTGGTGGGGTTTTTTCCTCTCAACACTTTAAATATTCCACTCTCTTGTTTGCATAGTTTCTGAAGAGTTGTTGTAATTCTCATCTTTGCTCCCCTTATAGGTCAGGTGTGTTTCATCCTTCTGGCTTCTTCCAGAATTTTTTCTTTGATTTTCTACAGTTTGAAAATTATATGCCTAGGTATAGTTTTTTGACATTTACCCTACTTCGTGTTCTCTGACCTTCCTGGATCTGTGGTTTGGTGTCTGACATTAATTTGGGGGAAAGTGACAGTCATTATTGCTTCAAATATCTCTTCTGTTCCTTTCTTTGGCATCACAATCCTCACCACCGTTATTCTCCTCTGGCTCAGTATTTTCCCTTGCTCATTGCTAAATTCTATCAATCTTTGAAATATGATGAAAGGCCAATTTAGGAGCTCAGTGTTTCCCCCTCAGCTTCCACAGGCCCCTCTAGTCCACCTCGTACCAGTAAAGTAACCACTGGAAACAATCTTTTTTTTTCTTTTTGGTTTAAAAAAAAAAGGAATTTATTGATTAATGTAACCGAGAAGTCCTGACTTCAGGTATGGCTGCATCTAAGTGTTCTGATGATGCGTCAGGACCTGGTCCCTTAAAGATGCTCAGCTTTGCACTTCATGTTGGCTTCATCCCCAAGCTCTGCATTGTGATACAGAGACTGCCAGAGGAACGAAGACACAGTGACATGGTCTTGACAAGCTGAAGCTCAGGCTGGGGAGCTGACATCCAGGCTTTTGGAGTCTTGATTTTTTTTTAATTGATTAATTTATTTATTTTTGGCTGCATTGAGTCTTTGTTGCTGCGCACGGGCTTTCTTTAGTTGCGGCGAGTGGGGGCTACTCTTCGTTGCAGTGCACGGTCTTCTCATTACGGTGGCTTCTCTTGTTGCGGAGCACAGGCTCTAGGTGCATGGGCTTCAGTAGTTGTGGCTCACGGGCTCTAGAGCACAGGCTCAGTAGTTGTGGCGCACGGGCTTAGTTGCTCCGCGGCATGTGGGATCTTCCCGGACCAGGGCTCCAACCCGTGTCCCCTGCATTGGCAGGCAGATTCTTAACCACTGCGCCCCCAGGGAAGCCCCTGGAGTCTTGATTTAAAACACCAATCTTCAGTATACGAAAATCTCAGTAAGTTAGGTAAAAATTGTGAACCAAGCACAATCTCCACATTCTCCTTCTTACCCTCAACGCCTGTTGGTCTTGGAGAGTCTCCAGGAGAGGAGGGGGGAGGCCGTGGCTCACCCTGAGGACATAGACACTTTGGCAGACACACGTGGGAGCCCTCCACCACCTACAAACAATCTTATATTCTGCTGAGTCCCCACAGCACTTCTCTTTCCCTCATTACGGCCATCAGAACCTCTTGTCCCACAATGTTCCACAGACTCTATGCTCCAGCCTCCCCTCAACCATAAGCCCAATGAGGGTAAAAGCTGGATCATACAGCCCAGAGCACATGTTACCTCGCCTATAGAATTTGTTCCTTCTTTGATTATTTACTTACTTACCAACATAACAATGATAAAGGAGTCTTAAAAAAAGAAGACAAAAATCATATACCAATTGTTAATTCATTTTCCTATGTTCCCAGAGTCTTGTTTATAACACGCATACATTCATTTCGTCAACTTGTAGTGCTACCAGCACAAGTTTAATAAATGGTTTAAAAATAGGTAATGGACCGATATCTAGAATGAAGCTTCTTTGAGTCCAGATTGAATTGTATCGTTTAAACACGATGAGTCATGACCACATTTCTGCATATATTCTCACATGTCTCATATCCTTCACACCTAAAACCAAACAGATCATGAGGAAAGAAAGGCTGCTCTCTAACACGCTGCCCTGCCCCACAGACAGCAAATCTAAAATGCCTGTTTCCTTTTCTCAAAGTCAGAAGATGACCTGGTCTGAATGTCGTAACAGGACATTTTCACAGCAGCTATGGAACTGCCAAGACGCCCTCTTGTCCCTGATGAACCACCTGTGGTTCCAGGTGAATTAAGGTAAAGGAACAAGCAGGGATTATCAGTCACCCTCCAGAAAGGCCTTCATGTAAAAGCGCGGGATTAAGACTTCCCACTGCGTTGGCAGCGCCCGCCGAGAGAGCAGCAGAGTTGAGAAATAATGACTCCAGGGTGAGTGCTACTCAGAAGGAAATAAAGGCCAAACTCTGGGCTAACAGGGTCCCTCCTCCAGTTCCCAGGTGCCCTATCACTTATCATGAGTGAAGGGAGGACCCCGCTAATCGAGGAAGCCTGCAATTGGCAGCTTCTTCAAATTAGAGAAACAATCCTCCTCATTATCTTTTTTCTCTCTGTGTTATCTAAATCCACGACAGAAGTCTACTAAGGTTATTAGGACAAACACGTATAAAGGCCAATTTCAGAAAACCTATTTTTGTGAGACTGACAGAGCCTTCATTTATCCAGATGCCTCTGTACTAGCTGCTTTGAAGATCAGAATCACTTTAGACACATTATCAACTGATGCTCTATCAAGTTGAAGAAAGAAGACAGTTTTAGAACGTCAGTGTTTATTCTCAAAACCACCCTGCATTTGATTCTGGTCCTAAAAATTTTACAATGGCCTCCGACCAAAAGCATGAAAGATTTGAGTCATTTACTGCGGGGTACTCATGGATGAGATACCCAAGGTCATAAAAATAGAAGAGGTAGAACAGAATTCTGGAAATTCCTACATTTAATAGTTGGGAAGAGGAGGTAGAAGTGTTGGGAGAAACTGAGGGAGAATGAACATGGAGGTCAGGAAGAAAAGCAGCTTACCTAGGCAACTCTTCCAGCTGAAAAAACCCATCACTGGTTATTCCTAGGCTGGCACCTATGTAGGAAAATGCAAAATAGGTCACACAGATGGAGTTTTCTCTTGTAAAATAATCACAACATTTTATGTATGAACCAAACACTTTCTCAGCCATCACACTCTCTGTTTTGACAAATTCTGTTAAAGTCTCCACTTGGGAAGCTGCCAATCAAATCTTCCCTGAGTCAACATTTTAATTTCCTCTGTAGAAATAAGAGCAGTGATGACTAAGTAACTATTAAGTTTCTTTGAGGAATTAAGATCTCCTCAGCTTGGGACTTCCCTGGTGGTCCAGTGGTTAAGAATCCGCCTTCCAATGCAGGGGACTCGGGTTCGATCCCTGGTCGGGGAACTAAGATCCCACATGCCTCAACTAAGACCCAATGGCAGCCAAATAAATAAATAAATTAATTAATTAAAAAAAAAAAGATCTCCTCACCTCTCATGAATAGACTCCTTGTTGGCTCTGCTTCATTCTCCCGCCCCCAAATGGGCTCAGCCTTGGTTCTCTTCTCTCTGCTTTTTTCCTTCAAAGGTTTTAACCAACTCTCCCTTCATTGTGGGAGACTTCCAAATGTGTAGTTCCAGTTTTGACCTTCTCCCCAGGTTCTAGTTCCATATTTCTAACTGTCTTTCTATACCATTTAACTTTGTTTCAAACTCAGTATTTTCACAATAGAACCTTAACTTTATTTCCCAAACCATATCCCTCTCGTTTACCACTTCAGCTGAAAAGACTACCTTCCATCAATAATCCAAAGTCTTGAGTTATCAATCTGTAATTCCTTCTCTCAACAACGGCCATCTCATTAGTTATTTAAAATACTGCATTTTGCCAAATTCAATGCACAATGATTAAGGACCCATCCTGATTTCAGAGGTGTTGAGCATTTTTTTTTTAATGTGTCTTGGAATCAATGAAATATACTAGCCGATTCATCCTTCTGTGTCTCTTATGTCTGTCCTCTCCTCCTAGTGCCTGGCACATAGCACTGGATTAGTAACTGTCTGCAGAGCTGAACTGCGTATTTCCACCACATTTCCGACGCTAACACTGTAGTTCAGGACCTATTACCACCTCCTGTACATTCTGCTGCAACAACTTTCTAACTGGCCTTCCGCCTCTGTAAATCACTATCAGATTAGTTTTCTAAAGTTATCACTTAGATCTTGTCACTACCCTATTTGTAAGCTATTAATAACTGGTTTTCGTGAATGACAGAGATTTCTTAATTTGACTCCATAAATCTCCACAATTTGGCCCTAACCTTCTTCCAGTTTCAGTTCAATGTATTTGCTTCCAGATTTCACTGCTAGAAAAACTGTTTTAATTGACTGAAGGTCCTTTAAAGACCTATTTATTACCCACTGGTTCTTCTGGTCTTTCTCTTCTTCGGCACATAGTGCTCAGTTTGTAAGCCCTTTTCCCAGGAAGTCTTTTTGGTCCGTGACAGCTCATAGTAATCCGTCCCACCTCTGAGGATCCTGACCCTCACTGTCTGGCAATCACCTTGGAACACTTACCTTTTATTTCTTTGCATTTGTTTTTATTACATGTTTTAAATTAATAAATGTATATCTTAAAAAATTCAAAAAGCACCACAGAGCATCTAGTGAAAAGCAGGTCTCTTTCCCAACCCAGAGCTCTGGTCCTCTCCTTGGAGGCAGTTGGCACTGCAGGGTTTTGAGTGCCCTTCCAGAGATCCTAGTGCATCTGTACAGTCTCCCTGTCTTTTTAAAAAGACATAAACTGTAGCATGTTATACACATTGTTCCACACCTTGTTTTCTTTCACTAAACAATCAATCATAGAGGTTGTTCCCTATCAAGATGTGTATCTCCAATCGTACCAACTAAATTTTAAGTTACTTGACAACAGTATCTTCATATTTTTTACAGTAGTTGTTCTTTAGCTTTTGGGGAGTCATGAACCCTTTTAAAAGCTGGTGAAATTTTATCGATCCTCTCTCCAGAGAGATAAAAATACATAAATGCATACACACTCAAAATTTTCCATATACATTCAGGTTGGTCATGGGTCGGAAGAAGCCAATCCATGGTCATGGGTCTTAAGTAGAAGTTGTATATGATCACCATCCACAAAGACCTTATAATCTAGTTGGGGAAAAAGATATGGACAATGTTTCCTATGAGAGAACAAGGCAGTATGTTATGACTCATCCCTGTGTATACAAAGCAAAGGTAGACAAGACTGTCTCGGAGATTCCTTACTGCTTTAATTTTCTAATTCTTTATATGAGAGAAAAATATGCATATAAGAAGGCTTAATTAGCTGATGAAGTTACATCTCTACAAGAGCTCTCTCTCTTAAACAAAACAGTAAATATCTCATGACAAACTGAGGCTGGAAACAATCTCTACTGTGCCGAGAAGGGAAGGATGGGGCTTTTGCTGATTCTTCCCCCTGTGTTACTGTAGTATGTCTGAGCCTGGAGCTGGATGAAATATCTTCCTTTGCCCTGTCACTAGGTACCACTTAGGCCAATTACATTTAGGTTCTGCAGAGACCTTCTCTCACGTGTCCAAGACAAAGAACTGGTATATGGCAGATCCCCTGGCATGGCTAGTAAGGTGGAAAACAATGGTAAATTCTTTCTGACTATTGTTAACAAGCATATGCCTTTGGAAGACTCACCAGGGATCTGGCTCTCCTGAGGAAGCGAGGGCATGCCACCTGTGGCAATCAGGATGTGAGGAGCAGTGTACTTTTTCCCGTTGACCTCCACTGTGGGCTGGGGGTCACACGTGAATACTGCATGGCCGCGGATGATTTCTATGTGGGACTGGAGAAGGAAGCATGGTAACATTAGCCTGTTCTTAAGATTAAAAAACAAAGGGGGGCTTCCTTGGTGGCGCAGTGGTTAAGAATCTGCCTGCCAATGCAGGGGACACAGGTTCGAGCCCTGGTCCAGGAAGATCCCACATGCCGCGGAGCAACTAAGCCCGTGCGCCACAACTACTGAGCCTGCGCTCTAGAGCCCGCGAGCCACAACTACTGAGCCCGTGAGCCACAACTACTGAAGCCCACGCACCTAGAGCCGGTGCTCCGCAACAACAGAAGGCACCGCAATGAGAAGCCCATGCACCGCAACGAAGAGTAGCCCCCGCTCGCCGCAACTAGAGAAAGCCCGTGCGCAGCAACAAAGACCCAGTGCAGCCAAAAATAAATAAATTTATAAAACAAACAAACAAACAAACAAAAAACCAAAGGGTTGGGGAAGGGGAAGTACTGGGAGTTTGGGATTAGCAGATGCAAACTATTATATATAGGATGGATAAACAACAAGGTCCTACTGTATAGCACAGGGAACTATATTCAATATCCTATGATAAAACACAATGGAAAAGAACATGAAAAAAATATATATGTATAACTGAGTCACTTTGCTGAACAGCAGAAACTAACACAACATTGTAATTCAATTATACTTTGATAAAATAAAATTTTTAAAAAAAGAAGAAAAAGATTAAAAAACAAAACAAGGGAATTCCCTGTCCAGTGGTTAGGACTGGTCGGGGAACTAAGATCCTGCAAACCGTTTGGTATGGTCAAAAAAACCCTAAAAAACAAAAAACAACCAAAAAAAACCAAAAACCAAAACAAAACTTGCTGCAACCTCTTAGATCTTTCCATTCTCTACTGAGGATTCTGATTTATGGTTTGCTGATGCTAAGACAACTCTCCAATGTTCGAGTTTCTGCAGAACTTCTGACTGTTGATTGATACTTAGGTTGGGGGTTGCCATTTGATGCTAGACGTATGCAGTAAGAAAAAATAAAGGGACTATCTTGGGCCAAAACCCAGAGACTAAAAAAAAATATACGCAAGTCATTCCCACAAGGAAGAAGATTGCATCTTTGTCCCCAAGAGTTGAAGGAGAAAGCCTTCCTCACTTAGAATGAAAACACACTGAAGAATGATGTGTCTGGAGGAAAGAAAGAAGGCTGAGAAAAACAAAAGGATAAAGGTGCAGGGAGCTGAGGCCAAAGGGAAATACTCTGGCCAAGGGAAGGAAAAGCAATGTTTCTGTTTTCTCAAATGAAGGGGGGAAGAATACCACAAAATTACATGACCGTGAAGCTCTACACTAGAGGTGCTGAGAACTCAGACTTGATTTGCTCTTCCTGGCAGCCTCTGTGCCCGGGCTTGAGTTTGGACTGCCAGCAAGCTTCTGCCAGCCAGGATACACACACTGGCAAGAAATGTGGGCAACTCACAAGGACAATGGAATCCTGTAGGCACGATCACAGAATGGAGCGTTTCAACATTTTGGAACACACCTGGTTCTGAATTGAGCTATTTCCTCCTTTCTAATCAGCCCTCCAGGCCTGTTCTGCAGGTGCCCTGCTTAATCAAGGTGAATCAAGATTGATGTCAAAAGCCACGAGGCTCCTGAAAAACTTTCCTCCAGGAGGTAATGATTTCCTACCGGGTGCTAGACAAAAAGGAGACTGAGTCGAGTGGCAATAATATGGGTTATGAAATTTTTATTTTCATTTCCTAGGATATTTCACAGAAAGTTTCCTATTCTGAATTTCTGGATCGCCTGTGATTCCTTTCCAATAAGGTCATGGTAAATTCTGCTACACACCAAGATTTTTGAGTATTAAAAAATGCTGTTTCCTGAGTAATTTTCCTATCTCTTTTGCAAAAGTACTTTAAGCTAGCTCCATTAAAAAAATTTTTTTTTTACTTGGGTGTCTTAGTATAGCAAATGGCATCTCATATTCATGTCTAGCCACCTTAAAATCTCTTGAACTCAGTGCACAGGGGTCTGAAGACCAAACACTTTCCCCTTGAATTTGGGGGTTAAGGTCAGAAAATATCACCCTCCAAAAAAAAAACCCAATGAATGATAAGAATTAATATAAAAATTATGAGGTTAGCCATCTGTACAAGTAACTCACCCTAAAAAGTGGTTTATAAACATGTGCTAATGAGATTACAGTGGCCCAAATACCATCCCAAATATACTGATGTAGTACAACCTAAGCTATGTTGATGTGTTAGAAATTGCAGAGTGAGACCACAAAGACCAGTTAAGGGTGCTGGGAGTCACACTGTCAAGAAAAGGGAGAGTTGGGACTTCCCTGGCGGTCCAGTGGTTAGGACTCCGCACTTTCACTGCCGAGGGTGTGGGTTCAATCCCTGGTTGGGGAACTAAGATCCCACAAGCCGCACGGCGAAGCCAAAAATAAATAAATTAAAAATAAATAAATAAAAAAGAAAAAGGAGAGTTGGATGGTGCTTCAGTACAGTCCAGTGGCAGAGGAATGACATCAAAGCATGAGGGTAGGAAAAGCCTCAGCAGAGCAAAGGACAACATACATTTGCTGAAGCCAAACATACCTTTGCCCAGTTTTCCTGACTGGACTTCATTCACAAAAACCTTCTGAACCATAACACGGTGTCCTGAGTAGATTTAGCCACCAAGGATAATGGTCCTGATTTTAATCCATAAACTGGCACATTGTTACATAATCAGGCTCTTATGTGCTTGGTTTCTGGAACTAAGTGGAGGGTCAGACAGGTGCAGGCAGGCATCAGGTGAGACCTGATTCGCCAACTTAGGCACATACGTCCCACTTTCCGTAGAAATAGAAATGAGACTGGCCTACCGAGTCCGACTTACATTCTTACAGGTCAACATCAAAACCATTAATCACAAAAGAAAGAAAAGAAACAAGAGATAAATGTAAAGGCTATGTCTGGCCAGATTTGGTTCTCCGGCAGAGAACAGCTTCTTCCCAAAGTTCAAAACCTGGCATGCTCACCTTGATTAGATTATTCTGATAGATGGTGTTTAGGCGGCTCACGTAGGCATCCCGCTTTTCCTTTATAACCCTGCAATGAAACCGGAGTCAGTACTGAGGATCTGGAGTCTCCTCTTTCAGTCGTAACTAGGGCCTCTGACCCTGAACACCCCGGAGCAGAGAATCAGACTGTCCATGAGAGCCCTGGGAGTGAGTGTCTCTAAAGGCAGGCACACCTTCCCCTGTGTCCGTCTGCGTTCCGTATGTGCAGAACCCTTATTCTACTCTATGGAGAATGTGCATTTGGCACGCAAGGTTCGTAAATTTCTTTCTGCAAAGAAGGCAAGGAGAGCTGCTTTGGCACAGTGCCTAGTATACGGTGGCCACTCATTATTTGCTCAATAAATGAATGAATATGCTAAAATTAAAAAAAAAAAATTTATGGCTAGAAAAGTTTATGGCAGGGAATCCCCTGGTGGTCCAGTGGTTAGGACTCCACGCTTCCACTGCAGGGGGCTCAGGTTCGATCCCTGGTTGGGAACTAAGATCCTGCATGCCGCAAGGCGTGGCCAAAAAAAAAAAAAAGTTTATGGCAGTTCCTTTAAAAGTTAAACACGGGGGATTAAGAGGTACAAACTATTACGTATAAAATAAATAAGCTACAAAAATATATTGGACAGCACAGGAAATATAGCCAATGTTTTACAATAACTCTAAATGGAGTAAAACCTTTAAAAGGTGTGAATCACTATGTTGTACAAATGAAACTTATATAATATTGTATATCAACTATACCTCAATAAAATAAATAAATAAAAGGTATAAAACTTCAAAAAAAAGTTAAATATAAATTGCCACATGACCCAGCAATTCCACTTCTAGGTATAGTCCCAAAACAACTGAAAACAGGGGCTTGTAGACCAATATTCATAGCATCATTATTCACAATAGACAAGAGATGGAAAAAACCTAGGAGTCCACTGAAGGATGAATAAAGAAAGAAAGTGTGGTATATAAATATTAGGGGGCTTCCCTGGTGGCGCAGTGGTTGAGAATCTGCCTGCCGATGCAGGGGACACGGGTTCGAGCCCTGGTCTGGGAAGATCTCACATGCCGCGGAGCAACTAGGCCCGTGAGCCACAACTACTGAGCCTGCGCGTCTGGAGCCTGTGCTCCGCAACAAGAGAGGCCACGATAGTGAGAGGCCCGCGCACCACAATGAAGAGTGGCCCCTGCTTGCCGCAACTGGAGAAAGCCCTCGCACAGAAACGAAGACCCAACACAGTCAAAAATAAATAATTAATTAATTAAAAATGAATATCTGCTTTAAAAAAAAAACTTAAAAAAAAAAATATTAGGCAACAGCATTCAGCCTTAAAAAGGAATGAAATTCTGACACATACCACAGCATGGACGAACTCTAAAAGTGCTATGCTAAGTGAAATATGCCAGGCATATTTGTATAAGATGTTGTATAAGGTACCTAGAATAGTCACACTCATAGAGACAGAAAACAGAATAGAGATACCAGGGGTTTGGAGCAAGGGAAGATTGTTTAACAGGTACACTGTTTCCGTTTGGGTTGGTGGAAATCTGGAAATGGATGTTGGTGATGGTTGCACAACACTATGAATATACCTAATGCCACAGAATCGACAACCTTAAAAGGGCTAAAATGAACCTTTCATGTTGTGTTGTGTACTTTAAAACCACTTTATTGATGTATGACTGACATACAAAAAGCTGTACATATTTAATGTACCAACTTGATGAGTTTAGAGATAAGTATATGCATAAGTATGTCATCACTGCACTCAATGCCAAAAACATATCTATCACCTCCAAAAGTTTATGTTATATACATTTTGACACAATAATACACCCTCAAAAAGTTTATGGCTTACTTCACTATGAAAGAAAAAGTTTATGTTTGTAAACAGAGCTCTCTCAGCGTTTACACTTACCGCCAACTGAATTTACCCTCACAGCTTTGAAAGCCGTAATCAACGTGGTCATGCATGAATTCAGAGTGGACGGCTGTGTTCCACATTACCTATAAAAAAAAGTACCCAAGACAGTAGTGCGTGAGTCCAGAGAAAAAAGAGAAATTGTTTTCTACAGAAAGGTAACTATATAATAGTAGATAAAGATACTGACCTTTAACTTACAAACAAAACTAAACATTTTAAAAGAGAAACTTCAGAAATATGACCAGATAGATTTCATAGTGAGACTTCTGAAATGTTGGGGGAAATTACTTCTACAGTTGAATTCCATAGTTTATATACTCTGTAAAAGCAGAATATTCTTTATATGTCTCACAGTTCTTCCATTCAAATTTACTATTGCTTACATTCATTTTAAGTTTCAAATTTCTTTAAGCCTTGCCTTCTGTGCTCAATTTAAGAAATGCAATTGCATCTGTAACTTTAAAGTGATTTAGAAGGAAACTATTAGATAAAATCGAGCACTGGAAACTTTAAGAAAATGGATTCCTATAACTACAAATATGTCCCTGTAAGGATACATGTAATCAGACATCTGGAACTCAAAGGTTAGATGCATCTCCTGTGGGATGTAGCCTATAACCTGTAAACCAACTGATCATCATGAGAACTGAAATGAAATTGGCATCCAGAACTCTAGATGACAAACTACCATCTTCTTTGTCAGACATGCCAGAGACATGACTTTTATTTATTTATTTATTTATTTATTTTTGGCTGTCTTGGGTCTTCGTCGCTGTGCGCGGGCTTTCTCTAGTTGCGGTGAGCGGGGGCTACTCTCTGTTGTGATGCGTGGGCTTCTCATTGCGGTGGCTTCTCTTGTTGCGGAGCACGGGCTCTAGGCGCGCAGGCTTCAGTAGCTGTGGCACACAGGCTCAGTAGCTGTGGCTCTGGGGCTCTAGAGTGCAGGCTCAGTAGTTGTGGCGTATGGGCTTAGTTGCTCTGTGGCAATGTGGGATCTTCCCTGACCAGGGCTCGAACCTGTGTCCCCTGCATTGGCAGGCAGATTCTTAACCACTGTACCACCAGGGAAGTCCCAGGACTTTTGACAAGCCTTTGATTCCTTCTTTGTACCTTCCTCCCTTTATGCCTAAAGAAGAATAAATTGATGACTGTGCTGGATTCTTTTAACTGAGGTGCAATTCTATCAACTGCTTACCACAATGGTATCCAAATACTGTCCTCAGAAACATCATTCAAGCAACTTGAGAAATTCAATTTTAGAGTGGCCAGGAGATACCCAACGTCATATGATACATGATTTTAACTTGGATAATTTATAGGGAAATAGATTTCTGTTTAAAAACAAGAACTACTAACATCAAAATAAAACAAAAAACCCATGACAATCTTGACACGTCTTTCCAGGAGAAAAACCGTTCTTGTCTCCCTGGGAAAAACTGATTCAGAGACGCCCTGGAGCAGGTGAAAGACCAGATGGCTTGAGGCAAACACCCCACTCCGTGCAAAGTCACCCAGGGTCCATGTAGTTAACCAGAGCCACATGTAGGAGGGACATCCATCCATCTGCCACCATCATCTACTTGGTCTTGGTCACATCAGCACTTGGGCTTACAGTGAGGTATAAACTTTTTTATTTCCTGGCTGGATCTCCCTATTGAGAAAAAGTTATCCCCTGCAGATGGACAGTGCTTTTCTTTTACACCATGACTATAAATATTTTGTTGGTCTTTGTTCCTTCTAGACCATCAGAAGTTTGAGACCAGACACTGTGTTCCAATCCTGGGTATCTCCCCTCTGTGTTCCCACAGGCACTTTGTCACTTTGGGAACTTAAGCGCAAGGTTAATGGCCAGGATGAATTTCCTTTGTATGTATGATGCAGTTAGTATCCAGGAGCTAGTATTTCTGCGGTTATCTCTCCAGCAGCCCCTCCCTCCCTTCTTCCTGGCTGAAAATGCCACTCACTTGCCAGTAGCTCATCCTGGCCAGGAGAATCTAAAGCAATCTGCAGGGGCAGTGCTGGGTGAGGACATCCTGCCTGGAGCTCCACAAGCCATCCTGTGGCCATGAGGGGGCAGGGGTTACCATTGACCATACACCAAGGATACCAGAGCGGAAAGATGGAGAGAAGCCAGGGTCCTTTCAGATATCCTTAAGTGCTAAGCCAATCTCAGAAGCTGCCTATCTCCAGGCATCTTTATTTTTTCCTCCAGGCTTCTTAATAAATGATATTTAAAAACACAAATAAAAACTATCCTACTGTTCAAGCCACTTTTAGTAGCTTTCTCAGTTATTTTTTGCAGCAAGAATTTTAACTGGGACATTTGAGAACATCCTTACTCTGATCATGATTTACCAAATATGTCAAAGGAGTGCGGAAGGAAGGAGAAATAAAAGTTCTACCTTTTTGGGTACACATCCAACATTCACCTAGAAAAAAAATAAAAAGGACATATTTTAAGATTATTAAACTCAAACCATCAAACAAACATGCAAGAGATGAACCCCAAGCATCCACCCAGGAGACTTCCTTGAGTTCTAAGTCACACTCTACAGCTACTTCCTTTTTTCTATTATAGAGTTGGAAAACATAGGAACATTACTTTCCTTGCGTGAGGAGGCAGAGAATTTTACTTATGAGCCTTTTCTCCAGAGAAGCAGTTGAGAGAGGAGGAGGAGGAGGAGGGGGAGGGGAGAGGAGGGAAAGGGAAGAAGGGAGGGAGGACAATTCCATTTCCCGGGGGAGGGGGGATGCTCTGCAGGGATGGTAACAGGTCAGCAGGTGGCCAAAGCCTGAGCTCGCACAGGTCCAAAGGAACAAAGCAGAGAGAAACAGCAGCACGGAGGTGAGAGGACTCACCGGCTGAATAAAGGCAACTGAACCATTTGAGCAACTGTCCTAGAGGATTTCTGGGAAACTTACCATGGCGTATGCTGGGTAAAACACCCAGAATGTCCCCTTTGAGAAAATCTCTAGTGGAAAACTACATTATTTTTCAAGATCAAAGGACGATTGATGAAGCAAGCAGTAAAGTTCATCCATGCTATTATCTAGCTAGCTAGCTATTTATCTATCTCCATGCTTATATACTTGTTAGAGACAGACCACATACTTGACTCTTAGCCTTCTGGCAGCCTATACACAAAGAAAAACACAAATAGTTGTAAGATTTCACATAAAAACTAGACAATTGTTTAAGAAAATAACTATTCATACCCCTTAGACTAGAAAAAAATTCCTTGCAACAGTCCTAGTAAACTGTGATGTATATGTTTATACACACATTTTTGTTTATATCTGTTTTTTCCTTTTGATCACATCCTAAAATAACTTGGAAAAAAAACTGTGGTTAAGAGTAAGACTAGGGCTTCCCTGGTGGCGCAGTGGTTGAGAATCTGCCTGCCAACGCAGGGGACACGGGTTCGAGCCCTGGTCTGGGAAGATCCCACATGCCGCGGAGCAACTAGACCCGTGAGCCACAACTACTGAGCCTGCGCGTCTGGAGCCTGTGCTCCGCAACAAGAGAGGCCGCGATGGTGAGGGGCCCGCGCACCGCGATGAAGAGTGGCCCCCACTTGCCGCAACTAGAGAAAGCCCTCGCACAGAAACGGAGACCCAACACAGCCATAAATAAATAAATAAATAATTTAATTAAAAAAAAAAAGAGTAAGACTAATTAGAATTTAGACAATGACATTGTACTATAATTATGTAATATGATAAATATCGCTACATGGTCGATCATATTACAACCTATAAATGAATCAGAGTAACACACTGTACGCCTTAAACTTATACAATGTTACATGTCAAATGTATACAATTAAAAAATATTTTTTAAAGAGTAAGACTGATTAAAACTGCACATACCATTAGAACTTAGCAATTCTAAATTTAGGAATTTATTACACAGAAGGAGTCACATGTTATGTCCAAGCGTCCAAAGACACACGTATAAGGATGTTCCCTCTAGTACTGTCACAGTGAATAACTGGACACAAGTTAACTACCCATCAGTACGGAAGCATTATTATAGGGAAATTACTGTACATTGAGCCTATGGAATGCTCTGCAGCCGTTTAAAAGGACACAGTAGATTTCTATTTACCGTTACAGAAGGGGCTCTTAGGATATTAAGGGACAAAAAGAAAGCTGCAGAACAATTTGTTCTGCATGTTCCAATTTGCATTATATATATTTGCAAAGGTACACATACATTTAAACAGTTTGAGCAAATATTCCATGTTCTTAACAGTAGTCATCTCTGGGGAGGGAGAAAACTTTCATATTTCACTCTAAATACTTTTTATAATGTCATTCATTACTGTATAATTCATTTAGACCAAGAAATAAACCAAAATGATTTTATCTGGGGAGTGGAATTTAGATGGGTGATTCTTTGATCTCTCTTGTCTATTTTCAATATTTTTTATGATACAATTATTTTTCTTTAATATGGAAACAAATGCCTTCTAGACATAATTTATGTCAGGTGCCTGTAAGCTCTGCTGATCATGGCCATAAGGAACGAGGCGGGCCCTCTCGGTGTCCAAAGAACACAGGTCTGGTGCCAAGCGTATGACTAACGTTAGTTTATTTTTTAGAAGTTTCTGAACTTTTTAACTTGTGACCATTCATTCATCCAGAAGTACTGAGGAAGTGCTCACTCACTACCGCCAGGCATTACGCAAAGCAGAGCACTCAGTGGAAATGGTCCCTGCTCTCATGGAGCCCACGGTCCTGACCTGCGAGAGGTGCTCAGCCTATCCAAGATGCTGGCTCAAGAGGCAGCAGCAGAATCAGCCACATTCCCTAAAATTGCCAAGTCTTGGGCCAGAAATCAGAGGGAGAAGGTGGTAGAAAATTGTGAGCTTCGGGGGCTGGAGAATCTGTATCCCAGCACAGCACACCTTGGGCCCGGGGGCTATGGCTGAATGGAAGCCCATGACCTTGAAGTACTCCTCCTCCTATTTTGGCAGCTCCTAGTGATAGGCCTCCAGGGTTTCCGACAGTTTCAGAAACCTCGAACACTTCAGTGCAACACAACTGATTATCAGATGCCTCTTTGACTTGGAAGGGAAGAAAGGAACGATTCGTTACCTACAAAGCTGGGGAAGCCGGAGTGGAGAGCTCTGTGCAGAGTCCTGTTCAAGCCTCCTTCTTGCTCTCCAGCTGAGGGTGCATTAGGTTGTCAGAGAGACAGCACGGGTGTAGAGTCAGACAGACAGGAGTTTGAATCCTCCACTTCCTAGAAGTTGGTGGGTAACTTTTTAAACCCCTCTGAGCTCAGTTTCCTATTCCATAGAATAGGAATGATAATACTTACATTCTAGAGATTTTGAGATCAGAGATAATGTATGTAAAGCACCTCTTTTCTAATTCACGATAGGTCTGATGATGCCACTGACCCCTCTGAATTATTTCTGCAGTCTGCCGGCTCCCCATGTGTACAAAAGCTGTATGGCAAACAGAGGAGATAAATTCCCCGGTGGCCGGCTCCCTTTCAGAAACAGATCAACAGATGGCAAAGAAAGCTTGCCTTCCAGACTGGGGCACTAGGGTCACGGGTTGTCAGGGCTCTGACCTCCCAGGAGTGCACACAGCTAAGGCCTGCAGCATACCACGCTTTCCACCTGGCAAATCCCCCTGCAGAGCCTGCATTCTCTAGGTGGGCACTGACCAACAATAAGCCGTAGGAACAGAGACACCCAGTGTCAGAGAGATTCCTGCAGTTCTGCCTCCCTCTGCAAACTGATGGCCCATCTCTGAGAACTCCCTCTTCCAATGTAGTGCTCAGAATCCTTCCGTTCCGTCAGCTGCCAGCACTGGCTCACAGTGAGGACAGGAGCCTCTCCAAACAGGGACAGAACATGTGAGGAGTCTGATGATACCGGTGGCAAAATTCAGAGGTTCTCCACTTCCCTAGGGCTGGCCCTCTTACCTTCAATTCTGCCCAGACAGGTACAAACTGCACACTGCCCATGTCACTGGTTAATTTACAACCTCACCTGTCAAGAATGTCACCTGTGCTTAAGTAATAGGAACCTTCCTTCCTCTGGTTTCCCCCTTTCTGTTCCCCATCACAGAGTTGCCTAATGGTTCCTCCATCTGTTTTCCTCCTTTGCAGCCTAAAATCTAGTTCAGGACTGATATGAGGAAGGAGCACTTAGAAAATGACCAGTCATCATTCACTAAGCAAAACACTATTGGTTCATCAACACATTCTTTCAGATTGTGCAAGACACTGTTCTAGGGGCTCGGTATTGCTGACCAGAACAGGTAAAGATCCCTGTCTTTATCAGCTTTACACCAACAGTTATCAAGCAAGATGCTGTCTGGACACCACTTGCCCATGTCCTTTCACAATTCTGACACCAATTCTGATGTGTGTTTTATTTCTCCACACAATCAAGCAATTAACTCAATTCTGACACTATCTACCTGGAGACAGCATTAGATCCCAAAGGTGAAGGGCTCAGTCCTACAAGACTGTCCTATCCCCCCCGCCCCTACTTTAGTCACCAACCACAAGTCCAGGTTGTCAGCTGTGCTTCTGAGCGACCGGCTATAGACCCAAGGTTCCAAAGACCCCTTCCCCTTTCTTGGGTTTGATTAATGTGCTCGAGTGGCTCACAGAACTCAGAGAAACATGTGATGAAACATTTTACTTACTAGATCACCAGTTTATCATAAAAAGCTATAATGTAACTCAGGAACAGCCCAATGGAAGAGACGTACAGGGCAAGGTACCTGGGAAGGGGTGTGGCACTTCCGTGTCCTCTCTGGGCATACACGCCACTCTCCCCAAACCCCATGTGCTCACCAACCCAGAAGCTCTCTGAACTCTGTCCTTTTTGTTTTCTATGAAGGCTTCGTTACATAGGCACGGCTGACTAAATCACTGGCCACTGGTGGCAGTCAACCTCCAGACCCTTGTCCTCGCCTTCCCAAGGGCAGGGGGTTAAGGCTGACGTTCCAACCCTCTATCACATGGCTGGCTCCTCTACCAACCAGCCCCCATTTTATGTTCTTTCCAGAAGACACCTCATTAACACAAACTCAGGTGTGGTTCAATATCCAGACACCCTTACCACTCAGCACGTAGTAAATTCCAAGGGTTCCAGGAACTCTGTGCTAGAAATGGGGACAAAGACCAAATACATATTTCTTATTATAAATCCAATATCACACTCTGGCACATATTAAACATTCAACATCCATGTCTTTACCTTCAAATTTCAGATAAAGGTTAGCCCAGTAAGGCATCTACCTTGAAAAAGAGAGAAAGAAAGAGGGAGGGAGCAAGGAAGGAAGGGGGGAGAGAGAGAGAGGAAGGGAGGGAGGGAGGGAGGGAGGGAGAGAGAGGGAGAGAGAAAGAAAGAAAGAAAGAAAAAGGAAGGAAGGGAGAAAGAAAGAAAGAAGGAGAAAGTATTCTGTGTAAGGCAGAATCTAAAGTAAGAAAATGAACTGATACAAGAGGTATTCAAATGTTAGAACTAAAATTCTTTTTTTTTTTTTATAAATTTTATTTATTTATTTATTTATTTATGCTGTGTTTGGTCTTCGTTTCTGTGCGAGGGCTTTCTCTAGTTACGGCAAGCGGGGGCCACTCTTCATCGCGGTGAGCGGGCCTCTCACTGTCGCGGCCTCTCTTGTTGCGGAGCACAGGCTCCAGACGCGCAGGCTCAGTAGTTGTGGCTCACGGGCCCAGCTGCCCCGTGGCATGTGGGATCTTCCCAGACCAGGGCTCGAACCCGTGTCCCCTGCATCGGCAGGCAGACTCTCAACCACTGTGCCACCAGGGAAGCCCAGAACTAAAATTCTTTTGGTTCAATTCTTATTTCAGCAGAACTTCAGATGAATGTGAAATCTCCAGTCCCAGGCTGGAACAATGCTTCTAAATTCCTATACGGATTTGTGTAAGCTGGATCCTTAATGAAATGAAAGCAATGGGGCCCATGCTCCGTTTTTATAAAGCTAAAAGTATTCAGTTTAAAGGACAGTCGGGACTTCCCTGGCGGTCCAGTGGTTAGGACTCTCTGCTTCCACTGCAGGGGGCACGGGTTTGATCCTGGTGGAGGAACTAAGATCCTGCAAGCCGTGTGGCAGCCCCACCCCCCGCAAAAAAGAGTTAAATAAATAAATAAAGGGCTGTCCCTTACTTGAAATTATAAGCTTCCTACTTTTAATCAAAAAATCATCCTTGATAAAAATGATAGTGATAGAAGAATTTTTCTAAAAAAAATTAAGTCAGCAAGCTTATGTAAGTGCTTCCCATTAAAAAAACAAACAAACAAAAAACAACTATAGTCAGACTGGATTAGTAGATCTCCAAAATCACTTCCAACTCCATCAGTCCATGAGTCTAAGTTTTCATGGAGGAAGGCTAAAAACAAAAACTTGTATTTTTTTTATTTGTTAAAAAAACTGCATGGAAAATTTAGAAACTACAGATAACAACTACAATGTGAGCTCCATGAGGATGGGGATTTTTATCTTTTAGCTTCGTTGCTGTGACCCCAGCATCTAAAAAAGTACCTATATACCTGGCATATTAATAAATGAGCAAATAATGAAACAGTTAAAAACAAAACATAATCCCACTCCCTGGAAATAACCGCCACCGTGAGGCTTTAATTTGAAACTCCTGTGGGAATTTATCCACAGCAACTTAAAAATTTTACCAAGCTTTAGAATTAACATACATTAATTAACACTTAGGAAAAAAAAAAAAAAACCTGGTTGGAGAGTCAATAGTAAAGAAACTTCTATCTGACTTTCCCAAGGGACATCTCTCAATAGTATCTCGAGTACAAAGCCACTTTTATCGTGCCACTCTCCTGCTCAGAACCCTTCCACAGTTCACTGTGCTTCCAGAAGCTCTACATTTTTACTACCACCTGCCCATCAGCTTTATAGGAGACGCCCTCTGCTCCAGTCAAATTTGATTACACAACATACCTTGCTTCTGTGCCTCTGCCCCTGACCTACCCTGTCAAAAAATATTCATCCAGTTCAAGTTCACAAAGATACTATCTCTGTCCCAAAACTATCCAATGTGCCCAAGCAGAAGTGATAATTACACTCTTCTCTCAACTACCATAACAGCAATTAACATAGACCCCCTCACTCTGGGGTTGACTGTCTACATTTTGCTTCCCCACCTTATCGCAAATTCCTTGAGGGAAGGGACCTTTGTCTTACAAATATTGGCATCTACCCTTTTATCTCAACCAGCCCCAATCCAAATACTTAGCACTTAGATTAGGAGGAGAAGTGAAGACAGGAACAAATGAAATGTGCTTCAGAGAGCCTCAATTTTCCCTAACACCTGTTTGGAAATCACTGCACTAAGAAGTTTATTAATGCACCTGTGGATAACCCAGACAACTAGAGTCCTGAGACAGATCTAAACAGGTCTCATCAGTTGGTTTTATCTTCTCTGATATTCTAAGGCATACTACATCCTTCCTTGAATTTCAAAACCAAAAGGCAGTTTGAGAAGAGCCCAAATGGAATGTAATAAAAATATTAAATAGGGGACTTACCCCAAGAGATCAATGCTTACTAAAAAATAAAAGTTGCTGCAGCATAATGAGATAAGCAAGGCCAGGCACTCTATAAGGAAGCAGTAAATGGTTGACTCCTAAGCTGTCCTTTACTTGTTCTCGGAAGTAGTTGATCTCTTAAAGCATTCACGTTTCTAACAGGAACCTAAAAATGGAGTCAGCCCCTTCTTGATTAATACCAGTGGAACCAGGCAACGATGAAGGATGACACAAGCTGATTATGACACACATGGCGAAGGAGGAAAACAGAGAAGTAGAGAGGGACAAAGATGAGCAGTTATCAAGTGATGTCACCAGTTGTCCGGGGGACCTCTTAGTGACACCCCTCCATCTGCTTTCTGCAGAGCCAGGCTTCTCCTACGAGTCTGTCTAGACTAAGGTGTCGAGGTGCAAGTTGATAATTAACAGGGATTTTTCCTTTCCTCGTTCCGTTCTGAACTTAAAAAGTGAGCACGGGACACTGGAGACAGCCCTTTCACAGCTGTTAATTTTGAGTTTCATTCACATACGGTTATTGAGCAAGCTCTCTGTTAAGGTGATAAGAGCTTGCAAACATATGAACCCACTTCTGCCCTTAAGGAGTTCCCAGTGTAGTGTAATTTAAGCATCCCTCTCCAAAGGAACTTCGAGAACTCCACGCCCAAGCCCAGGTTACACTCGGATACAACATTTTAATACTAACAGCAAGTACCTCGCCCAAGTATTGTGACAGAAGAGCCCACGCCAGTAACTTGGGAACTAAACTTATTTTTTAAAGTAATAGTTTCTCAATCGCAGGATTTACAACCCTCTTTTGGGGGGAGGTAGTTTTAAAATCCCTCCAAAACAAAACAAAAGGTCTGTAAAGTCATTTAACAATAAATCCTACGTCAATGTCAACTGTAGTTGGTGATTCTCAACCTTGGCTGCAATTAAGAATCACCCAAAGCCGAGGCTGCACCCAGGCAGCAGAATTTTTTCAACTCCTCAGGTGATTCAAATGTGCAGCCAAAAGTGAGAACCGCTGCTGTAAATCATTCTGCCCTTGAAACTGAAGGGAGAGGACCGGGATCCTCATTCAGTGACACGGGCTCCATCCTCCCTTCCCCTCTCCCCACAAAGACTCAGACCAGCTGCAACTATTCTAGATGCAGTTTTATGTTTCATGGATCTGGTGATGAGATCGAGCAGGGAATACGATACCCTTCCACCTTGAGGAGTGAGGATGCAGGAAAGTTATGTTAGATTTCACCAACTCCGGCCAGCGTTATTATGATACCTGCGCTGGAACAGACGCAGGCACAGCTTCGGGGGCCGCGGAAAAGCCCCTTTACACTTCTCTGATCAAACCCCGCTGGGATCCTGACTCCGACCCGCGTGGGAAAGCGGACAGCGCAGCGCTGGGGGCCCATCCTCGGGGAGGCGGGGGGAGGTCGCACTAGGCAAGAGCACAGGCTGTTCCTGCAGAGAGAGGCTGAGACAAAGCGGGGCGGCGGGACGCGGCGCTGCAGGAACCCAGGCGTGAAGAGGAGCGCCGGGAGCGAGCGGGTACTCACGCAAGTGCCGCCCAGCTTGTGGCTCTCCACCACGGCGGCCCGGGCGCCCAGCTCGGCCGCCCGGCGCGCGCTGGCCAACCCGCCCGAGCCGCCTCCGATCACCAGGTAGTCGTAGCAGGCCGCGACGCCGGCGGCGGGCGGCGGGCACGAAGGCTGCGGCTCCTGCCTGCACGCCATGGCGCGGGAGAGGGCGCGGGCGGCCCGGGCCCGAGGTGGCGCGTAGCCGGGGAAGGTGCGCGCCGCCTGCCGCCAGCCGAGCCCCGCGCTCGCGCTCAGAGTCCGGGCCGGCAGGGCCATGCATGCGGAAGTGCGCGCCGCGGGGGTGCGGCCCGTGGGCGGGCCCGGGGAAGGAGGGGGGCGCGCGGGGCCGGCGCAGCCTCACGGTGACTAAGCACTCAGCCGGCGCGCGGCGGGGTGCAGGGCGGGCTGGCGATGGGGCTCCCCGGCTCGGCCGGACCGGGGCAGGGGGGAGCCGCCCCACTCCGTCCCGCTGTGCGCGAGCCAGCCCGCCCTGCTCCAAGGGAGGGTCTCTTTTCTGGGAACTCTCCGCTTCCGTCTTCACCCCAGCACCTGGGTCCCCGCGCCCGAGTGGCATCAGCCGAATGTAGGTTTCTGAAGGCTGATGGGGCGAGGAAGGATGAACGCCCTCTTTTGTTCCCCCAGCCTTTTCTGAGCGGGCCCTTTGGGAGTTGCCTGTGGCGCCGACTTCTCCAGGAAGGGAGACTTGCCCACCATCATTTTGAGGGTGATGTTTCTCAAGGTTTGATCCGCAGACCACCTGATCCCTGGGCCCTAACCCAGATCTACTAAATCGGACCCTCTGGAGCAGGACCCCAGCAATCTACAGTTTAAACACCACCCCCCGCCCCCCCGGCTTTCAGCACATTTAATTTGGGAGGTTTTGGAACAAATGTTTTTGTGTTCCACAGATGAAGCATAAAGATAGCGTAGAGATGGAGACACAAAAGCATTTTCCTCCCAAGCTGTAGAGACTGGGGTGTCATTTTAGAATATCTGGAGCAACCAATTGCACAACAAAGTAGTAAGTTAGTCAGTTTGTGTGGCCGACGCCCATCACCCACAAGGCTGGGAGCAGTGGAGGCAAAGGAGTAAAGGTCCGGGTCTCAGAAGCTAGGCCCAGCTCGCTGAAGGGGAAGGGGGACCAACCACACGCCAGGTAGAATGGTATCCAGTTCTTTCTTTAAGTTTTTTGTTTGTTTTGTTTTCCTGATTAAAAAGTAATAGAGGGAGGGGCTTCTCGTGGCGCAGTGGTTACGAATCCGCCTGCCAGTGCAGGGGACACGAGTTCGAGCCCTGGCCAGGGAGGATCCCACATGCCGCGGAGCAACTAAGCCCGTGCGCCACAACTACTGAGGCTGCCATTCTAGAGCCCACGTGCCACAACTACTGAAGCCCGCGTGCCTAGAGCCCGTGCTCCGCAACAAGAGAAGCCACTGCAATGAGAAGCCCGCGCACTGCAATGAAGAGTAGCCCCCGCTCGCCGCAACTAGAGAAAGCTGGCGCGCAGCAACGAAGACCTGATGCAGCAAAAAAAATAAATAAATAAAATTAAAAAAAAAAAAAAAGTAATAGAGGGAAAGAAGGGAAAGATCCTCCTTCCACTAGGCTGCCATGTAATAAATGTAGATGAAACAAGAGTTAGAAAAATCATCACTTTACAACTATCATAGTGATCACTGTCATTAAACATCAATGAATGTTAAAACCACTGGGTGAAAGTTTGATGAGGAAAAGGTTGTTTACAGTCAGACTATGTCCCCACAGATTGCTTATTGATCACAAAGGGGAAAATGGTGGCTTTACAGTGGGCCACACACCACCTTATCCAAGTGGTCAAAGGTGAATATTGCCGGGAATGAGACAGCTGTCATCGTGTGCCTGGTGATGTGATGCAGTAAGAAGTATACAACTTCACTTACGTAATATTCCTGCTAAAAATCCATAACCTGAGTCTGTTCGTGAGGTAACACTCAGGAAAAGCCACATTGAGGGAAATTTTCAAATAACTGGCCTGTACTCTTTAAAAGCTGTCAATGCCTTGAAAACAAACAACTTCCCTGGTGGTGCAGTGGTTAAGAATCCGCCTGTCAATGCAGAGGACACGGGTTCGAGCCCTGGTCCAGGAAGATCCCATGTGCCGGGGAGCAGCTAAGCCCATGCGCCACAACTACTGAGCCTGCGCTCTAGAGACCTCCAGCCACAACTACTGAAGCCCGCGCGCCTATAGCCCGTGCTCTGCAACAAGAGAAGCCACCGCATGAGAAGCCTGCGCACCACAACAAAGAGCAGCCCCCGCTCATGGCAACTAGAGAAACCCCGCACGCAGCAACGAAGACCCAACATAGCCAAGAATAAATAATTAATTTTAAAAAAACTTTAAAAAAACGAGGCTAAGGTACTATTCCAGGTTAAAGAAGATTGAAGAATTATGAGAATGAAAGGCAAGATTTGATCCTGAATGGGATTCTGGATGGGGAAATTTTCCTATAAAGGATGATTGGTGAAATTTGAATATGGCCTGGATAATATATAATGATACTACATCGATGTTAAGTTTCCTGAGTTTGAGAATTGTACTGTGGCTAAATAAGAGAATATCCTTGTTCTTAAGAAATACGCACAAGTATCTAGGAGTAAAGAGTCTGAGTCAGAGAAACTTGGTTTCGTATCCCCCCACAGGCGCTGTCATAGTCACTTAATCCCTCTGAGAGTCAGTTTCTTCATGCGTGAAGTAGGAAGGCTGACCAAAAGGAGACAGGCTTGTCAAACAAGAACAACTTACAGTGGAGGAAATGAGCTAGCAGTAACTGGAGGAAGTAAGCAGAGCAGTGCCGACCGGCTGAACTGTAGGCAACTTAAAGGGGAGAATGGGAGGTGAGTGGAGTCCTGGAAAGCCTTGCTAGTAACCAGGGTAAGGTGTGTAGACATTACTCCAGAGGCAATAAGGAGTCTCTGGAGATTTCTCAGGGGTGTCTTTCCCTGGAAATAGATGAAATGGATTGGAAATGGTGAAACTGGCAGCGTAGGAGGCAAAGGTAATAGGTGGCAGTATTGAGAATAGGCAGGAAGAAACAGATTGGACAGACATCAGGAAGTGAAACTGACAGGGTATGAGTCAAAGATGACAAGTCTTGAACCAGGAGATAGGGAAGAACAATGATGCCGTAAAGCAAACATAAAGAAGATGAAAGGAGGTCTACGTCTCTGCTAGAACTTTTCATCAACATTTTCATTAAATACATAATCCCATGCAATATGTTGAAACCAAAGGTTCATAAGGTATTATTTGGGACTATAATATTTTACATTCACGTAAATGTTTTTCCTCTTTGAACTTCTGACTTAGGTGGGAAGGGGAACGGGTAGCCATATCCCCAACACTTGAAGACTTCAGACTGTATCTAAACTTTCTCTTCTTCAAGCAAAGAAATATCAGCTAAAGTAAAAATTTAGTCAATGTAGTTAATAAGAGGTAGTTTCAGGATATTAAATGCTGAGAATGAAAATCGACTAAGTTATCATTCAAGTGCGCAGTCTTATGACATCATTATAAACTAGCATGATTTGTGAGGGACAGCAGAGCCCCAAGGGATTATTTCATATTTTAATAATTCCATCATTAAATTTTTCTTTTGAATACTATACAAATTTAGGTGATTTCCACAAAGACACTGAAATATTTGTCAAAATAATAAGCCAATGATTAGTATAGATTGAACTAAGCACTGTCCTTAAGAACTTTATTAGGCACAATGCTAAGAGCTTTCTGTTATCCCCTCCTCAACCCAAGAAATAAATATTATTATTACCCCCATTTTGTAAATAGACAGGCTCAAAGAGAGTAAATGACTTAATAACTTGTATAAGATTACACAGCTGGTGAATGGCAGAGCTGGGATTCAAATCCTGGAGGCCTGACTCTGAAGCCTATTCTCTTAACCATTACTGGAAAGGGACCATCAAAGATATTGTCCTATGGTGAAAATACAAGATCCAAGATTTGTTTTTAATGGTATTTTTTGTAGGAGAAAATGTTGAACATCACTTATTTCATTTAAAAAATTGTAGCCTCTCTCCCTCTGCATTTTTTTTTAATATTTACAGGATGCAAATGCCACACACTGTTCTAGATCCTTTAATATTTTATTCATTTATTTATTTTAAAAATTTTTGGCTGCATTGGGTCTTCGTTGCTGCACGCCGGCTTTTCTCTAGTTGCGGCGAGCGGGGGCTACTCTTCATTGCGGTGCATGGCCTTCTTATTGTGGTGGCTTCTCTTGTTGCGGAGCACAGGCTCTAGGCACGCAGGCTTCAGTAGTTGCGGCTCGCGGGCTCTAGAGCGCAGGCTCAGTAGTTGTGGCGCACGGGCTTAGTTGCTCTACGGCATGTGGGATCTTCCCAGACCAGGGCTCGAACCCGTGTCCCCTGCATTGGCAGGCGGATTCTTAACCACTGTGCCACCAGGGAAGTCCCTCCCTCTGCATTTTTTCCTAAAGTATAATTTATAGGAAATGTATTCATGTCTCATAAGTAACTCATTGATATTACAACTCTGTGTTCTTTTAAGGTTATAGGTCAAGAGCTATTATGTTAGAAGGAAGGTGGAAATGGTACTTTTATAGAAGTACTTTTATAGATTGTTCATAGACAATCTGCGAAGTCTGTACAGGAAATAGTAGTAGGTAAAGAAGCTTGCACATCTAGGTTGCTCAATGAAATGTATTTCTCGTGACGCATATATGAAAATAATTTCAGTCATTTATAAGAAGGATAAACATAATATGAGAAAAGGAATTAAACAAAGATTACTAAATTGCACAATTTCATTGTTTAATATTGAGGCAACGAATAAACACTGAAAAGACAGACAACAATAATTATAACTGAATGTGAGATTAACAAAAAGCAAATTTTACAATAAGAGGAAGGAATCTTTCCAAGGGAAACAGCAAGTCTGCTTTGTTGGAAAATGGGCTACTACCTCGGAAGACACGTTTAGAGAGAAATCACACATGCACTGATTAGCTCTTTCACCCTTTTGATCTCTAATTTTTTACCAATGTATTTTCAAAGAATATGGGTGGGGGAGATGATAAAAAAGCTTTAGAAATAACACTAATATACCTATTCTGGATATAAATATGTATTATGATTTCTGTAATTACTTTTTTGTTTTACACTGTACATTTCATCCCCATGACTTATTTATTTTGTAACTGGAAGTTTATGCCTCTAAATCTCCCTCACCTATCTTGCTCATCTCCCCATCCCCTCCCACTCTGGCAGCCACCTGTTTCTTCTCCATGTATATGACTGTTTCTGTTTTGTTTGTTCATTTGTTTTGTTTTTTAGATTCCACATAAAAGTGAAATCATACAGTATTTGTCTTTCTCTGCCTGACTTATTTCACATAGCATAGTACCCTCCAGGTCCATCCATGTTATTGCAAATGGCAAGATTTCATTCTTTTTTATGGCTGGGTAATATTCCATTATGTATATCTTTTTTATCCATTCATCTGTCCATGGGCACTTAGGTTGCTTCCTTATCTTGGTTGTTGTGAATAAGGCTGCAATGAACTTACAGGTGCATATATCTTTTCAAATTACTGTTTTTGTTTTCTTTGGAAAAATACCCGGAAGTGGAATTGCTGGATCATAGGGTTGTTGTATTTTTAATTCTTTGAGAAAACTCCACACTGTTTTCCATAGTGGCTTCACCACTTTACATTTCCGTCAACAGTGCACAATGGTTCCCTTTTCTCCACATCCTCGCCAACACTTGTTATTTGTTGTCTTTTTGATAATAGCCATTCTGACAGGTGTGAGGTGATATTTCATTGTGGTTTTGATTTACATCACCCTGATGATTAGTGATGTTGAGCATCTTTTCGTGTATCTGTTGGCCATCTGTATCTCTTCTTTGGAGAATGTCTATTCAGATCCTCTGCCCATTTTCAAATCAGGTTGTTTGATTTTTGATGTTGAGTTGTTGGAGTTCTTTGTATATTTTGGATATTAACCCCTTATCAGATATATCTGGACAGATCATCCAGACAGAAAATCAACAGGGAAACACTGGCTTAAGCAACAGATTAAACAAGTCTCAATAAATTTAAGAAGATTGAAATCATATCAAACATCTTCTCCTACCACAACACTATGAGACTAGAAATCAACTATAAGAAAAAAAAATGCAAAAAAGCACAAATACATGGAGGATAAACAATATGCTACTAAACAACCAATGGGTCACTGAAAAAATCAAAGAGGAAATTTAAAAAATACCTAGAGGCAAGTGAAAATAGAAACACAATGATCCAAAATCTATGGGGTGCAGCAAAATCAGCTCTAAGAGGGAATTATATAGCAATACCTAAAGGAACTAGAAAAATAAGAACAAACAAAACCCAAAGTTAGTAGAAAGAAAGAAATAATAAAGATCAGAGCAGAAATAAATTAAATAGAGACCTAAAAAACATTAGAAAAGATCAATGAAACTAAGAGCTGGTTCTTGAAAAGATAAAAAAAAAATTGATAAACTTTTACCCAGACTCATCAAGAAAAAAAGAAGACAGGGCCCAAATCAATAAAATCAGAAAAGAAAAAGGAGAAGTTACAATTGACACCATAGAAATATAGAGGACCATAGAGGTTACTACAACCTATTATATGCCAATAAAATGGACAGCCTAGAAGAAATGGACAAATTCCTAGAAATGTGCACTCTCCCAAAACTGAATCAGTAAGAATTACAAAATATGAGCAGACTAATTACCAGTAAGACAAGTGAATCAGTAATTTAGAAATCAGACAAGAAGAAGAAATAAAAGCAATCCAAATTGGAAAGAAAGAAGTAAAACTGTCACTGTTTGCAGATGATAATATATTTTGAAAATTCTAAATATGCCACCAAAAATCTATTAGAACTAATAAATGAGCTCAGTAAAGCTGCAGGATACAAAGTGTTTCTATACACTAACAATGAACTGTTGGAGACATTAAGAAAACAACCCCATTTACAGTTGCATCAAAAAGAATATAATACCTAGGAATAAATCTAACTAAGGAGGTAAAACACCTGTACTTTGGAAAACAATAAGACATTGATGAAAGAAATTGAAGACCAAATGAAAGATATATTGTGCTCATGGATTGGAAGAATTAATCTTGTTAAAATGACCATACTAGCCAAGGCAATTTACAAATTCAGTGCAGTCCCTATCAAAATACCAATGGCGTTTTTAACAGAACTAGAACACATAATTCTAAAATTTGTATGGAAACACAAAAGATCCCGGATAGCCAAAACAATCTTGAGAAAGAAAAACAAAGTGGGAGGTATCACATGCTCTGGTTTCAAACTATACTAATAAGCTACAGTTATCAAAACAGTATGGTACTGGCACAAAAACAGACCCATGGATCAATGGAACAGAACAGAGAGCCCAAAAATGAACCCATACTTACATAGTCAATTAGTCTTCAACAAAGGAGGCAAGAATATACAATGGGGAAAAGACAGCCTCTTTAATAAATGGTGTAGGGAAAACTGGACAGCTGCATGCAAAAGAATCAAGCTAGACTACTTCCTCAAACCATGTACAAAAATAAACTCAAAATGTTTTAAAGACTTAACTGACAGATGGGAAACCATAAAAATTCTAGAAGAAAACATATGCAGAACACACCTTGACATAAATTATAACAATATTTTTTTGGATCTGTCTCCTAAAGCAAGGGAAACAAAAGCAAAAATAAACAAATGGGACCTAATTAGACTTAAAAGATTTTGTACAGCAATGGAAACACTGACAAAATGAAAAGACAACCTACTGAATGGGAGAAGATATTTGCTAATGATATGACTGATAAGGGGTTAATACACAAAATATACAAACAACTCTGACAACTCAACATTAAAAAAAAAAAAAACTCGATTAAAAAATGGACCGAAGACCTGAATAGACATTTTTCCAAAGAAGACATACAGATGTCCAACAGGCATATGACAAGATGCTCAACATCATTAATCATCAGAGAAATGCAAATTAAAACCACAATGAGATATCACCTCACACCTGTCAGAATGGCTACTATCAAAAAGACCACAAATAACAAATGTTGGCGAGGATGTGGAGAAAAGGGAACCCTCTTATATTGTTGGTGAGAATGAAAATTGGTGCAGCCACTGTGGAAAAAAAATATGGAGGTTTCTCCAAAAACTAAAAACAGAACTATCATATGACCCAGCAATTCCACTCCTGGGTATATATCTGAAAAAACCAAAAACACTAATTCAAAAAGATACATGCACATGCACCCCAATTTTCATAGCAGCATTATTTACAACTGGCAAGATATAGAAGCAACCACCTAAGAATCCATCAACAGATGAATGGATAATAAAGGAGATGAGATATATACACACACACATACACACACACACACAATGTAATACTACTACTCAGTCATAAAAAATAATGATTTCTGCTATTTGCAGCAACATGGATGGACTTGAAGGGTATTATGCTAAGTGAAATAAGTCAGAGAAAGACAAATACTGTATGATATCACTTATATGTGGAATCTAAAAATAAAACTAGTGACTATAACAAAAAGGACACAGGCTCACAAATACAGAAAACAAATTAGTGGTTACCAGTGGCGAGAGGGAAGCGGGGAGGGGCAAGATAGGGATGGGGGATTAAGAAGTACAAACTGTTATATATTAAATAAATAAACTACAAGGATATATTGTACAACACAGGGAATATAGCCAATATTTTATACTAACTACAAATGGAGTATAACCTTTAAAAATCGTGAATCACCATGTTGTATACCTATAACATATAATACTGTGCATCAACTGTATCTAAATTTTTTAAAAAGGGAAAAAAACAATAATACAGTGAACATCCACACCTTTCAGCTTAAGAAATGAAGTCTTACCACACTGTATAGCTCCAGGTATCTATCCCTGTCCCATCCTCTTTCCTCTCTTCCTCCCCTAAGAGGTAATCAGTATCCTAAATTTGATCTTTATCACTTCTCTTTTCTTGGAAATAAATGTCCATCATCAGAAAAATAGATATTCATGTTCTTATATTGGAATATTATGTGGAAGTGAAAATAAACTAGGGCTACACAAATTAACTGGGAACAATCTAATATAACATTAAATTAGAAAAGAATATATGACATTTTAAAATACGCTAAACAATATTATAGTACTTAGAGATATATAATATGCTAATATTTAAAACTTTTCTTTATATATATATATTTAGAAGTTTTTAAAAATCATCCATAATTTCACCACTCTGAGGTAACCATTTTTCCTTGTTGGCCTACTTTAAAGTTATGTCTGCTAATTCAATCATCTATGTCATTTCTGAGTCTGTTTCCATTGATTTTCTTCTGCTTATGTGTCACCTTCTCCTGCTTCTTGTTATGTCTAGTAATTTTTTAATTTAATGGTTGACATTGTGATATTGAATGTCTGAATTTAAAAAGTGTTGGACTTTGTTTTCCCAGGAAGTTGTTACTTATGGATCAATTTGATCCTTTTGTGGCCTGCTTTCTAAAGTTCTGTTAGAGCAGGTCTAAAGAAGCCTTTACTCTAGGGATAGTTTAGCACCACTACTGAAGTAAAACTATTTTGTGGTCTCTTAAATACTTCACATGAACGGTCAGAAAACTGTGGTCCATAGGCCAAATCCAGCCCACGGACTGTTTTCGTAAATAAAGTTTTATTGGAACACAGCCATAACCATTTGTTTATTTATTGTGTATGGCTGCCTTCATGCCACAACAGTAGAGTTGAGTAGTTGAGATACAGACTGGATGACCTGCAAAGCCTAAAATATTCATTATCTGGTCATTTACAGAAAGCGTTTGTTGATTCCTCCCCTAGATGATCAACAAGGACTTTCCACTCTGGTTGGCTGTAGTATGAATATCTCCTTACCTATGTGAGCTGTATGATTCAACCATCTTACAGTTCCCTGATCTGTCTTTGTCTGGCCTTATGGAGTTTCTCCCTTCACGTGTGCAGCTTAGGACCCCAGGTAGATTTCTGGAGCCATTCTGAAAAATAAAAATAGCATTTTCTTACAAAACTAAACATGTGTTTGCCATACAACCAAGCAATTGCACTCTGGGGCATTTATCCCAGAGAAATGAAAACTTAAGTTTACATAAGAACTTGTAAACAAATGGTTATAGCAGCTTTATTCATAATAGCCAAACCTGGAAACAATCAAGATGTCCCCCAAAGGTGAGTGGTTAGGCAAACTATGGTACATTCATATCAAGGAATACTACCCAGCGATAAAAACGAATACACATAGTAACTTGTATGGATCTCAAGGGGATTATACTGAGTAAAAAAGCCTATTTCGGGAACTTCCTAGTGGTCCAGTGGCTAGGACTCGGCGCTTTCACTGCCAGAGCCTGGGTTCAATCCCTGGTCGGCGAACTAAGATCCTGCAAGCCACACGGTGTGGCGAAAAAAAAAAGGAAAAGCTATCTCAAAGGCCAATATTAAAAGCTTTAATATGCCTCAGTTTGTCTTTTAACAATGCTTATATTGGAAGTCAAGGAATGGTACAGTTAAGATATGTGCATGTCATTGTAGTTAATGAATGCTGTATGATTCCACTTACATAATATTCTTGAAATGACAAACTTAAAGAGATGGAGAACAGATTAGTTTTTGCCCAGGGTTTAGTGAAGGATAGAAAATGAAGTGACTGTGGCTATAAAAAGGTAGTGCAAGAGACTCTTCTGAACGAACTGTTCTGTATCTTGACTGGTGGTGGTCACATGAATCAACACAGGTGATAATACTGCATCCAACTAAATACACATCCACAAATGAGTGTATGTAAAACCAGTAAAACCTGAATAAGGTTGGTAGATTGTGTCAATATAAATCTCCTGTTTATGATATTGTACTATAGTTATGCATGAATTTGCCAATGGGGGAAACTGAGTAAAGAATGCATGTGATCTCTCTGTATTATTTCTTATAACTCTCTGTGAACCTATAATTATTATCTCAAAATAAAAAGTTTAAAAAAATTATGTGTGTACAAAGCCTAATCCAAACAGCACATTTTGTATAATTCCATTTATAGAAGTCCTAGAAGAGGCAAAACTAATCTATGGTGGAAAAAAAATCAAAACAGTGGTTACTTTCTGGACAAAATCTTTTATCTTGCTCTAGTATATGCTGTTAAGAAACAAGACAAGAGGCCTAAAATGGAGTTGCTTATGCTAAACTCCACACCACCAAATGCAGAATTAACTTAATTAGTTTGGGGTCTCCCAGAAATGTAATCGCTTGATCAGCACTAGTTAGGTAATCTGCTTGTTGGACCCCTGCCATCCCCTAAAGGAAAGTAAACTTGCAATAACCAACCCACTTTTTTGCCTGGAATAACTTCCTTGTCCCTGCTCCCTTCTGGCTAGAAAAGTCTTTCATTATACAGCTCCAGGTCCTCAGAGCTCCTTTCTATCTGCTGTATTGGATGCTGCTTGATTCAAATCAATGTTTGCTCAAATAAACTCTTAAAAATTTTGACATGTTTCAGTTTATCTTTTAACAATGCTTATATTGGACCTCAAGGAATGGTAGGGTTAAGATGTGTGCATTTCATTGTAGTCAATGACACACATGCTGAAGTATATGTATCATATGAAGTATGCATATGCACATAATATAGTTAATGATATGCACGCTGAAGTATTTTGGGGGAAGTGTACTAAAGTCTCCAACTATGAAATGCATCAGAATAAGACAGATTGATGGATGGATAGATTGATAGATATGTGACAATATGTATAATAAAATTTGGTGGGTATATGGATAGTCACTGTAAATTTTTTTCAACTTTTTTGTCTGAAAATTTTCATAATAAGATATCATTAAACTTTACTAGTTAATTTTTTTTAATGCAAAAATTCCAAATGTTAGGTCACAAAAGCAGTTTGGATACACTTAATACATACAATTCAGGCTACATTTTAATTAACATTTGTCCCCCCCAACCAAATATGATTATATGTAATTTAAAAATGTATCGGGACTTCCCTGGTGGCACAGTGGTTAGGACTCTGCGCTCCCAACGCAGGGGGCTCGGGTTCAATCCCTGGTCAGGGAACTAGATTCCACATGCATACCACAACTGTGTTCGCATGCCACAACTAAGAAGCCCATGTGCCGCAACTAAGGAGCCCTGGAGCTGCAACTAAAGGAGCCCACCTGCCGAAACTAAGACCTGCGCAACCAAATAAATAAATAAATAAAGGAATAAATATTTTAAAAATGTGGGACTTCCCTGGTGGTACAGTGGTTAAGAATCCGCCTGCCAATGCAGGGGACACGGGTTCGAGCCCTGGTCCGGGAAGTTCTCACGTGCCGCGGAGCAACTAAGCCCGTGCACCACAACTACTGAGCCTGCGCTCTAGAGCCCGCGAGCCACAAATACTGAGCCCACGTGCCACAACTACTGAAGCCCGTGCACATAGAGCCCGTGCTCTGCAACAAGAGAAGCCACTGCAATAAGGCGCCCGCGCACCACAACGAAGAGTAGCCCCCATTCGCTGCAACTAGAGAAAGCCCGTGCACAGCAATGAAGACCCAGTTCAGCCAAAAGTAAATAAAAAATGTGTTGACAATCCTATTTCTTTATACATAAAGAAAACAAGTAGCATCACTTCTTAAATTTAAAAAAATGTGAAATTTGTGTCTGAAGAATGTTAATAGAAAATGATTTAATATAAGCTCTCAAGATTTAAAAGTCCCTTCCTCTTATACAGTATTCAAGGTATTCATAAGATTTTATTGTGAGAACTGAGCCATCTATAACCCATGGCCTAATTATGATCACTGAGAATTATGACCTTAAATCAACATAACTTTACTGTTTGTTCCAGGAAATTCTTGCCAACAAGGACAGGCTGTAAATCAGTACATAATTTCATTGTTAGCTTTAGAAGCTTCCTGAAAATCCATTCATCTGAACAACAGGTTGCTCATCTGGATAAAAAGCTTCCCTCTCAGGCACTGAGAAGTTGAATTGATCACTCAACTGGGCAAATCCCCTTTCTTATCAAAAAGGGGCCACATCTGCCTTCAAGTCCCTCATCTTGCTGTGTCCAGCAGCCCTAAACTATTATACCATGTACTATGTCCAATCTCAGTAAGATCCCCACATCGAAAACGCCACCTTAAACTACTCCAACCTAGACTCCAAAAACCCTATAAAAATCACCCTTGACTTCCCCTCTGAGTCACTACAGAGATTACGTCACAACAGTGTTCTCCTTTAAATCAGTAAGTGAGAAACTTGGTTTTAGTTCAATAGGTTATTTTGGTGGTCTTGGGGGGGGGGGTAAAAGTAGATAAATGCAGTGAAGAGACTTCACAATCAACAAAGTCTGGGAAACGTGTAAGACCCCATGCAAATCTGGAGTACGTGGGAGCCGCCACATTTTTGTCCTGACAGAGGTTCATTGGTGTCAACAGATTATACTAGGAATATAGAAAGAGGAAGAAAAATACCTAAAGGAGAAAATCATACCAAAATGAAGATGTTTAAGAGGTGAAGAACTTCCTTTCTTTCCTGTCTTCATGTAGACGAGAACCTCTGAATGAGTCAATATAGTTAATTATTTAATTGGTATGTCATGTTAGAATTTGTATTACTTCACCTCGACTGATTTTGAGATTGTGCCCTCATATCTTGCAACTTCACTTCCAGGATAAAGTTCTTAGCCTACACAGAAAGCCAAGCCCTCTCTGGTCCTAGCTCCAAACTACCTTAATGCACCTCCACTCAAACTTGGAACTGCAATATTTTAAACTGCTGCTTGTTCCTCTGCATTCACAGTTTCCTAAATTTGCAATCCCATTCTTCCTTTTGACCCCTTCCCCAGTTCCTAAACTTTACAGCACAATTTGGGCACGGTTTCCTTCAGGAAAGCATTCAAGCCCTCGCTGGGGATAGGGTTCCACAGACCCCTGTGCGCATCCTAATCACAACACTCAGGCACCGTATATATCTGTTTACAGGGCTCTTTCCCACTAAACTGACTTTCTGAGCTTCTTGAGGACAAATTCAGTACCTTACACATATCTGAGTCTCCATGAGTCCTTCTGTACCAAATTGTGGGGCTCAATAAATGTTAGCTGAAGTAAATTGAAGGGTGGGAAAATTGATGGCTAGGTCAGAAAATGAATTTTCAAGCAAGAAATCTTGCAAATTGCGACGATCTCCGTAGCTTAATTGCGTTGCAGGTTGGCAGAAGCACCAGAAGTGAATCATGGGATGGCAATGAGGTAATAGAACTGTGAGGCTGAGTTAATTCATTAACAGTAACACCTGCTGGCAAAACTGACGAGGAGCGGAGCAAGGGGTAGTGGGTCTCCAGGATTAGGTGCCGGGCCCCACTTCTGAGCCATCTTCCCTCAGGTACTAGAGACCGTGAAAGGGGCCGGGGATCGTTACGGTGATAAAGAAGGTGCTTCAGCAGAGAGTGGTGCTCAGTTGTCTGACCCAAAAGCCCACAATCACCCACTACGGACACAAGGCCCAGGGGCCAGGCTGCCCCCGACAGCGTCAACACCCAGTACCCTTTCTCTTAGGTTCATTTTACTTTTTTTTTTGTGGCTGCGTTGGGTCTTTGTTGCTACACACGGGCTTTCTCTAGTTGCAGCGAGCAGGGGCCACTCTTCGTTGCGGTGCGCGGGCTTCTCATTGCGGTGGCTTCTCTTGTTGCATAGCATGCGCTCTAGGCTCGCGGGCTTCAGTAGTTGTGGCTCGCGGGCTCTAGAGCGCAGGCTCAGTAGTCGTGGAGCACGGGCTTAGTTGCTCCGCGGCATGTGGGATCCTCCCGGACCAGGGCTCGAAACCCTGTCCCCTGCTTTGGCAGGCGGATTCTCAACCGCTGTGCCCCCAGGGAAGCCCCTCGTTTTACTCTTGAGCTCCTTCTCAGTCTCCAGAGTCCCACGGCCAAAGGCGCAGGTGCAGCCAGCCTCACTGGAGCCCACGTTTTGCTTTCATAGAACTTGGTTAGACGGACGCCAGCAAGGCCGGCGCCCCTGGACATCACGTGACGTGAGGAGGTGACCTGCATTTGTTCTAAGGCTAGAGATCATGAGTTCAAAAACCTGGTCTTATCTCAGTCCGACCAACGACCTGGCTTTAGGGTCCAGCTGTCTCCCCAAATTCCTCCCTTAGACAGGGTTCCTCCACTCCACCTTCCAAGGGAGGAGCAACCGGAAGGGGCGAGCCTTCCGCCCGGAAGCGGGGCGCCCGCCACTATGGCTTCTCGTGGCGTGGTTGGCGTTTTCCTCCTTGCTGTTCTCCCGCTCTTGTGTTTGGAGCTCCGGCGTGGGATCCCAGATTTGGGTAAGTGTTGGCTTTTCCCTCTTGGTGCTCATACCCAGGCGACGGTCCCGTGAACATTGCGTAGAATTTCCGTCTCCCAGCCGCGTCCCCTCTAGGCAGCTTTGACTACGATTCCCAGGCCGCACCGCGCCTGCCTCCCTTTTCCGGCGCGGGTCCTTGGGGGCAGCGAGACTTCCGCCGCCTTGGGGAGGCCGACTCACCTTGGCGCAAAAAATCTCTCCAGGTCTGGTGGTTTTGCGTGAAAGGGGACTGAGGCAGAAAGCAGAGGAACAAGCATATACACGACTTTCAAATTGTGTTGACTGCTCAAGAGGAAATAAACAGGTTGATGTGATGTAGGCCTACTGAGGATTTTAAGCAGAGATTTAAATGATAGGAACCACCCCTTTGAAAAGCCGGGAGAAAACATTCCAGACAAAGGAACTGTGATGTGTTGGAGGAAAAGGAGGAAGAAAATTGAGGCTGGATCAAGGAGACTAAGAGGGAGATTGGCTCAAGATAGAAACGTTCACTGAGCACGTACTGTAAACCAAAGTCTTAAGTGTTTATTCATTATCTCATCTAATCCGCTTTACAATCATAGAGGGTGGGTACTATTATAATCCCTTTTTTACAGTTGAGGAAACTGAGATATAGGGAGGTTAAGGGACTTACCTAAGGTTTTAAAACAGGTCACTGGGTTCTGTGTGGAGAATGTTTAGCAAGGAAACTGCGGTGGAAGCAGTGAGACATCTTAGGCTTCTGAGGTAGGGAAGTCGGGATGATTGTTTGATGGTTGGCCTGACTAGGATAACAGAGGAGGTGAAATGTGCACAGATTTGGGATATTAGCCAACCAGGATTTGTTGATGGATTAATGATTAGGGTGAGAGAAGGGAGAGATTCAAGGATGGCTCCTACATGTGGAGTTGAACAACCGCAAGTCGTTGGTGGTGCCAGTGATAAAGGAAAAACTGAAAGGAAACTGGTGGACCAGTGGAGAATCAGTTCATTTTTGGACATATTATTGATCAGTTTACATGTCTGTTTCCTTCCTTAAACTCAGTCCTAAAATTAGAGACCGTGATGAAACCGAGCTTTGTATATTTCCTCTCTTTCTCCCCACCCCCAAGAAGTCAGGTACCCAGAATGGTGCTTGAAATAAGAAATTAAAATAAAATGCTTTTTAAAAAATCTACAGAGATTCTCCAGAAGTCTCAAGCAGTTTTGGAATCTAATAAGACCTTTATCCAAATGATATACAGAAATGTTAAACTCACACTTATTCCAGAATTTACCTGCTCCCTCACTTTAAAGAATTCACCCTTACTCTGCTCATCTGGAATCTTCTACTTTTGCACTAATATTTGAGTCACTAGTCAATGAGAAGGTGTTTACTCAGGGTTGCAGAAGGAGACCTGTTCACATGATCAGCTCTGACCACAGGGGAATATACTTCCTGAGAGCAGAGACCCCTCCTTCCCCTCCTCCCCTCCTCCTCCTCCTGTTGAATTACCAAAGGGAGGAGGAGTGTTCATTCACCTGGGCTATATTTTTGGACATGTATTGAAAAATGGTCCCTGTCTTTTTCTACTCTGTAAAACCCTTCATTGCTGATACATATTTACTTGTACTTAAGCTAAATACTTTAATGCTGGTTCCTCACGTTTGTTATCCTTTGAAGTGCCCTGCATGTAGGCTCTTGAGAATAAACAAAGGTATAGGTATAAACAAAGGTATAAACAAAGCAAAACAAAACACCTCAACTTAATTTCAAAAATTTCTAATTGAGAGGTGCACACATTAATCTAGTTCTTTTGTATTCCCATATGACATTTGAAACTGCTTGCTTGCTAGAACAAAAAACAATATATGGAACATAAATCCCATAACACAACGGTTTCTCTAAATACCAATACTCTAGGTGTCAAATTACTTTTGAAATGACCACAGTTACCCGAGATTTAATTATGTGTCATATTGAGCAATACCTGAATCAGTAGTAATGCTGGCAAAGGTCGGAAGGGCTGTAATGCAAAAGAAAAAAAAAAATAAAACTTCGCTAAACAACTTTAAACTGCTTTTTTTTTTAAAAAAAAAAGGATGAGATATATATATATATATATATATATATCTGTTTTCAGTTAAAAATTAAGTCTGTATATATAATTCCTTCTTCAATTTTCAGTTAATTGACTAACTGCCAGCCCCCATCACATTGGTAAGATGGTTCCTCTGTACGTCTGCCTGGTAACTTTTGAGAATTATAAAACAAAACTAAAAATTCCTGGAGGTAGAAACCATTTTTTATCCTACTTTATATCTACACTCCCTCACCATTTGGCAAGTTGTATTACACAAAATAGGTACTTGTTACATTTCTGCTGATTAATTTTCATCTTGGTTCTTAAGGTAATACAAAACCAAGTTTTTTACTTTTTTTCTAGGCAAACATGTATCTAGTAATTTTATTTACATATGATAGAATAAATATTGAGAAATAGGGAAGTACAGAGTTGTATAATTTAACTGTCAGAAATAAGAATTTGCTGTTTCAGTGAGAGTGACTATTTTTAAATAGAACTAGAATTTGATAAGGTGATACCATCACGATTTAATTCCCAATTATGTGGATAATTTTCTTCCCTTCTCTGGGAAGAAGGGAAACCAGAATTTATGCATTATTGATAGTCTTATATTTATAATGTAGCCAATCACTCGAATTCTACTTATATTCCTGAGACATAAGATGTTCTAGAATCATTTTCTGAAAACTTGCTCTGGTAATGACAGTCATGAATTTTGGCACCCAAAGGAGACATATGAAAAATCTTAAGACAGTTGCATACCTTAACTTTTACTGTACTTTTCTAGTACAAATGATCTTCTAATGTGTTAATACCTAGTATCAAGAAAAATGTTTTGAATTTTAATTGTATTTTTTTTTAACCTTTATAAGGAATCAAAGATCTAATTTTGCTGTGTGGCCGGATTTTCTTACTGCTTACTCTCCTTACATTAATTATTTCTGTGACCACCTCATGGGTTAACTCGTTTAAATCTTCCCAAGTTTATCTGAAAGGTAAGTTTATTGTTTATGCTATCCTTTTATACTTTTCTACCGAAATTTCTTTCCTTTATTTATTCTAGAACTTTGCACAATAAGAGTCATTTTACCATTAATTTGTGCTGTGTAATTTCAAGGTAATCATTACAACTTTAGTTACAATTTTGGATAGGCTATAAATCCCAATACTTTTATGAGAAATTATACTTTTTTCTTGTATATACATTTGAAACTATAGCATTTCTGCACGTTCGCTAATTTTAAATTGTCTATGTGTTTGTGCAGCTTAAATGCTGTTTGGTACGTACAGCTTGTAAACTGTTCTACAAATGGTAAATATATCTATCGTTAAGATTAAGAGTTAAGGGGCTTCCCTGGTGGCGCAGTGGTTGAGAATCTGCCTGCCAATGCAGGGAACACGGGTTCGAGCCCTGGTCTGGGAGGATCCCACATGCCGCGGAGCAGCTGGGCCCGTGAGCCACAGCTGCTGAGCCTGAGCGTCTGGAGCCTGTGCTCCGCAACGGGAGGGGCCGCGATAGTGAGAGGCCCGCGCACCGTGATGAAGAGTGGCCCCTGCTCGCCGCAACTGGAGAAAGCCCTCACACAGAAACGAAGACCCAACACAGCCAAAAATAAAAATAAATAAATAAATAAATAAATAATAAATTTAAAAAAAAATTAAAAAAAAAAAGATTAAGAGTTAAAGATAATTTATTTTTCATTCCATTCTGGCAGTTTTTATTTACACACTTATATCGTATGTATAGTTAAGTGCTCTTAATTTTAGGAAACCATGCTTGTTCTTATTTTTGTTTTGTTTTTGTGGTAAGTAAAAGTTTGTGTTAGAAGCCTTTTAAAACAATATTGTAGTGACTTCCCTGGTGGCGCAGTGGTTAAGAATCTGCCTGCCAATGCAGGGGACACAGGTTCGAGCCTTGGTCTGGGAAGATCCCACATTCTGCGGAGCAACTAAGCCCATGCGCTGCAACTACTGAGCCTGTGCTCTAGAGCCTGTGAGCCACAACTACTGAGCCCGTGCTCTAGAGCCCGCGCACCGCAACAAAGAGTAGCCCCCACTCCCTGCAGCTAGAGAAAGCCCACATGCAGCAACAAAGACCCAACACAGCCAAAAATAAATAAGTAAATAAATTTATTAAAAAAGCAAAACAAAACAAAAAACAATATTGTAGTTAACCTCAGAACAGATGAATCCTGAAACTAATGTCTACATTCTTATATCCTATTAGAAAGAAGCTTGCCAATAGTGAATTTGGTGCGTTATGTTCTGTTTTACTGTTTATTTATTTATTTAAATTTTATTTATTTGTTTATTTATGGTTGCAGTGGGTCTTTGTTGCTGCATGTGGGCTTTCTCTAGTTGCGGTGAGCAGGGCTACTCTTTGTTGTGGTGTGCAGGCTTCTCATTGTGGTGGCTTCTCGTTGCAGAGCCCAGGCTCTAGATGCTCGGGCTTTGGTAGTTGTGGCACACGGGCTCAGTAGTTGTGGCTCACGGGCTCTGTAGAGCGCGGGCTAAGTAGTTGTGGCACATGGGATTAGTTGCTCCACAGCATGTGGGATCTTCCCGGCCCAGGGCTCGAACCCGTGTTCCCTGGATTGGCAGGTGGATTCTTAACCACTGTGCCACCAGGGAAGCCCCATAATTATTCTTGAAGTCTCCTCACCAAAACTGTAACACACAATATTAATACATGTCAGAGAATTTTAGTTTCAGAATAGACCTTTTCTTACAGATTGACATTTCTTACAGAAAGAAATCTCTTGCAGATTTCCTTGTTTCAACTGTCTGCATGTATCTCATTTTCATTATTTGAAAAATACAGTCTGTTTTTTGAAGGCTTTTCTCTCCCAAAATGTGAAGATCTACAGAAGATTTTCAGAGAAAATAACATTCAACGTACTGATACTTGGGAATTAAAAAGTACTTATATGTTTTGATGTCTTAGAAGAAGAAGAGAAGAATGAGAAAAGGCAAAAACTTGTGAGGAAAAAACAGCAAGAGGCACAGGGTGAAAAGGTAAAGCATACGTTTTGGAGAGTATATAAAGAGAATACAAAAATGTCTGGGGCATTTTAAATTTAGGTCTGTTGCTTTATGTGTTTGTGTTCAGATTTTTTTATTATTGAGGTCAAATTCTCATGACATGACCATCTTAAAGTGTATAATTCAGTGACATTTAGAATATTCACAATGTTGTGCAACCACTACCCCTGTCTAGTTCCAAAACGTTTTCTTCACTGCAAAAGAAAACCCCATACCCACTAAACAGTTATTTCCCCATTCCCCACTCCTCCCATCCTCTGGCAACCAACAATCTATTTTCTGTTTGTATGGATTTATCTATTCTGAATATTTCATACAAGTGGAATCATATAACATGTGACCTTTTGTGTCTGACTTCTTTCACTTGCATAATGTGTTCTGGGGTTCATCCATATGGCATATATCAGTACTTCTTTCCTTTTTATGGCTGAGTCATTCCATTGTATGGACGGATCAGAATTTGTTTATCCATTCACCGATAGACATTTAGGTTGTTTTCACCTTTTGGCTATTGTGAATCGTGCTGCTGTGAATATTTTTGTGCAAGTATTTGAATACCTGTTTTCAATTCTTTGGGGTATATACATAGAAATGGGATTGCTAGGTCATATGGTAATTCTATATTTTAACTTTTTGAGGAATTGCTGAACTATTTTCCACACTGGCTATACCATTTTGTATGCCCACCAGCAGTTTCTGAGTGTCCCAATTTCTCTGCATCCTCACCAACATTTATTATTTCCACCCCTCACCCCCCCAATACTCATCATAATGCATACAAAGTGGTATCACATTGTTGTTTTGATTTGCATTTCCCTAATGACTAATGATGTTGAAATCCTTTTCAAGTGCTTGTTGGACATTTGTATATCTTCTCTGGAGAAATGTCTGTTTAAGTTCTTTGCCTGTTTTTAAATTGGGTTGTTTGTCTTTCTGTTGTTGAATTATAGGAGTTCTTTATATATTCTGGATACCAAACTCTTTTTTTTTTTGTTTTTAAATTTATTTATTTATTTATTTATTTTTTGCCTGTGTTGGGTCTTCGTTTCTGTGCGAGGGCTTTCTCCAGTTGCGGTGAGTGGGGGCCACTCTTCATCGCGGTGCGCGGGCCTCTCACTGTCGCGGCCTCTCCCGTTGCGGAGCAGAGGCTCCAGATGCGCAGGCTCAGCAGTTGTGGCTCACGGGCCTAGTTGCTCTGCGGCATGTGGGATCTTCCCAGACCAGGGCTCGAACCCGTGTCCCCTGCATTGGCAGGCAGATTCTTAACCACTGCACCACCAGGGAAGCCCCTGGATACTAAACTCTTATCAGATATCTGATTTGTGAGTATTATCTCCCATTCTGTGGATTGCTTTTCACTTTTTTGTTATTTTCCTTTGATGCACAAAAATGAGTTTAGTTTTGATGAAGTCTAGTTATCTATTATTTTTTTTGTTGCTCATGCTTTTGGTGTCATATCTAAGAATCCATTGCCAAATCCAAAGTCATGAAAATTTACCCCTATATTTTCTTCCAAGAGTGTATAGTTTTAGTTTTTATATTTAGGTTATTAACCTACTTTGAGTTAGCTTTTGTGTATGGTGTGAGATGGGAGTCCAATTTCATTCTTTTTCACGTGGATATCTAGTTGTCCCAACAGCATTTGTTAAAGAAACTATTCTTTCCCCATTGAATGGTCTTGGCACTCTTGTTGAAAATCAATTGGCCATAGATATATGGATTTATTTCTGGGCCCTCACTTCTATTCCATTGCTTTATATATATATATCTGTCCTTGTGCCAGTACCATACTATTTTAATTACTGTAGTTTTTTAGTAAGTTTTGAAATCAGGAAGTGTGAGTCATCCCACTTTGTTTTTCTTTTTCAGTATTGTTTTGGCTGTTGAGGCCCCTTGCAATTCCATATGAATTTGAGGATTGGCCTTTCCATTTCTGCAAAAAAGGGCTTTGGAATTTTGAGAAGGATTGCACTTAAATCTGGAGATTTCTTTGGGTAGTACTGACATCTTAATGATATTAAGTCTTCTTTGCTGCGAGGAGTATTGACATCTTAATATTAATTCTTGCAATCCATAACCATGCAATGTCTTTCCATTTATTTCTGTCTTTAATTTTTTCCAACAATGTTTTGTAGTTTTCAGTGTACATAGCTTTCACCTTCTTGGCTAAATTTATTCCTAAGTATTTTATTCTTTTGGTTGCTATTATAAATGCAATTGGTTTCTTAATTTTCTTTTTTGAATTTTCATTACTAGTGTATAGAAACATAAATGATTTTTGTCTGTTGATCTTGTGTGCAGAAATTTTACTTATTTTTTATTAGCGCTAGTGGTTTTTGTGTGTAGATTCTTTGGGATTTTTAATGTATAAGATCGTATCATTTGAGAATAGGGATAGTTTTACTTCCTCATTTCCAAAAGTGATGTCATTTATTTCTTTTTCTTGCCTTATCACTCTGGCTAAAACTTTTTTTTTTTTTTTGGAGTTAAGGCAGCATTTTATTTATTTATTTATTTATTTTTGGCTGTGTTGGGTCTTCGTTTCTGTGCGAAGGCTTTCTCCAGTTGCGGCAAGTGGGGCCACTCTTCATCGCGGTGCGCAGGCCTTTCACCGTCACGGCCTCTCTTGTTGCGGGGCACAGGCTCCAGACGCGCAGGCTCAGTATTTGTGGCTCACGGGCCCAGTTGCTCCGCGGCATGTGGGATCCTCCCAGACCAGGGCGCGAACCCGCGTCCCTTGCATTGGCAGGCAGACTCTCAACCAGTGCGCCACCAGGGAAGCCCACTCTGGCTAAAACTTTAAACAGTGTTGAATAGTAGTGATGAAAGTAGGCATCCTTGTCTTATTCCTGATCTTAGAAAACTTTTAATCTTTCACTATTGAGTATGATGTTAGCTATGGATTTTTTCCTAGATGCTTGTTATGTTGAGAAGTTCCCTTCTATTCCTTGTTTCTAAATAGTTTTATCATGAAAGAGTGTTGAATTTTGTCAAACGCTTTTTCTTCATCAATTCAGGTGATCATGTGGTTTTTCTGCCCTTTGTTTTATTAATATGTATTACATTAATTCATTTTCTTATGTTGAACTATCTTGCATTTTTGAGATAATTCACACTTGGCATTGGTATATACTCCTTTCTATAAGCTGTTGGATCAGTTTGCTAGTATTTTTTTTTTTTTTTAAGTATTTGTTTATTTATTTATTTATTTATGGCTGTGTTGGGTCTTCATTTCTGTGCAAGGGCTTTCTCTAGTTATGGCAAGTGGGGGCCACTCTTCATCGTGGTGCGCGGGCCTCTCACTATCGCGGCCTCTCGTTGCGGAGCACATGCTCCAGACGCGCAGGCTCAGTAATTGCGGCTCACGGGCCCAGTCGCTCCGCGGCATGTGGGATCTTCCCAGACCAGGGCTCGAACCCGTGTCCCCTGCATTGGCAGGCAGATTCTCAACCACTCCGCCACCAGGGAAGCCCAGTTTGCTAGTATTTTGTTTAGGATTTTTGCATCTCTATTCATAAGGGATATTGGTCTTTAATTTTCTTGTAGTGTCTTTGCCTTGCTTTGGTATCAGGATAATGTTGACCTCATGGAATGAGTTAGGAACTGTTCTCGCCTCGTCTCTTTTTTGGAAGAGTTTGAAAAGGATTGGTGCTAACTCTTCTTTAAAGGTTTTATAGAATTTAGTGGTGAAACCATCTGGTCCTGGACTTTTCTTTGTTGGGAGGTTTTTAACTACTGACAAAGTCTTATGTTAGGTCTGTTGAGATTTCCTATTTCATATTGAGTCAGTTTAGGTAATTGTGTGTTTCTCAGAATTTGTCCATTTCATCTTGGTTATCTAATTTGATGGCATACAATTGTACATCTTTATAATCCTTTTTATTGCTGTAAGGTTGGTAGTAATTTCCCCACATTCATTTCTGATTTTAGTTGTCTTAGTCAAGTTAAAGTTTTGTGAAATTTGTTGATCATTTTAAAGAAACAATTTTTGGTTTCATTGGTTCTTTTGTTTTTCTATTCTATTCTCTGTTTATCTCTTCCTTATTATTTGCTGCTGTGTGCTAGCTTTGGGTTTAATTTGTTCTTTTTCAAGATTTTTAGGGTGTAAAGTTAATGATTTGATATCTTTTCTTCTTCTTTAATTAGATATTTACAGCTGGAACTTTACCTCTGAGCACCGCTTTTGCTACATCCCATCCAAGTTTGGTTTTGCTAGCTACGAATTGCATTTACCATGGATGATTATCTAACAGTTATTTTCGTGACCTTGAAATGTCAGGTAGCATTTGTGCAGTTGCCAGATTGATGATTGACCTTTGTAAAAGGGGAGACTCATTGTGGACTTTTACCTAAATATTAAAAACATAAACCCTTTACAAAGGCCTAGGTACAAAGGCATTACAATTTTGACATCTACCACTTGTTTTTCTGGTGAGCAAATTATTCCTTTTTTAAGTAAACAAGTGAAGGCTGAAAACAGATCCCAAGAACAAAAGCCTATGTATTTGTTAGGGGGTGGGAGGAGTTACTGTTCAATACATTTGTAACTACCCTGATCTGAATTCAGTAGCAAGGAAAGTGTCCTTGCGAGATCTTTTGTAAGAAGTTCTCTTGTAAATATTTGAGCTTCTAATGTTTAATGTTATTTCCTGTGGAAGTTACTATTCATTTTTAAAGACTTGCATGCGAGATGGATTGGTTAACTATAATTCCATCTATATGCCAATTATATACTAATTGGCATCTGTAATTCCTGACGGTTTGAAAAAAAAAAAAAGTTGGGATTCTTCTGTTTGGCAAAAGTCTAAAAACTTTAACCCTCTGTCTCCTCTCTTTGGACAAAGGAAAACTAAAAAATCAGTATCTCACAGTGTATCTATGTGCATGGTGAAGTGCCCAGCCTGGGCAGACATGTGCCTGGTGATGCATAACATTTTTGAGTCTTTGGATTCTAAAAAGGTGATTTTTCTCCTCAGACACATGATTGAAATCATTAGAATTCTGAAGTATTGCACCATTATCCTCAAAATTCCAGTGTGGTTTTTCAGGTTCCTTTTTCTGTTTGTTAGTTCTAGTCTCCATTTTTCGCGTCGGAGGCTTTCCTTAATCATCTGGTAATTCTTAGCTCTGTCCTTTCAGTTTAAGAATGATACATTAAAAGCTAACTGATGGGGCTTCCCTGGTGGCGCAGTGGTTAAGAATCTGCCTGCTAATGCAGGGAACACGTGTTCGAGCCCTGGTCTGGGAAGATCCCACATGCCGCGGAGCAACTAGGCCCGTGAGCCACAGCTACTGAGCCTGTGCATCTGGAGCCTGTGCTCCGCAACAAGAGAGGCCATGATAGTGAGAGGCCCGCGCACCGCGATGAAGAGTGGCCCCCGCTTGCCGCAACTAGAGGAAGCCTTCGCACAGAAACGAAGACCCAATACAGCCATAAATAAATAAATAAATAAATAATAATTAAAGGTGCTAATAATTTAAAAAAAAAAAAAGGCTAACTGATGGTGTATTTGTAAAATTTCATGAAGCTTTGTGTTTTACTTCAAAGAAAAAGGAAAATCAAGCTAATTGGAATTTCTGCGTATGGGAGCAAAAGCTTGATGGGTTGTCTGCTGATGTAGGGTAGACACCAATTTAACTGTAGGGATACTGAGGAGTAAGTTAGCTTTGTCAGTGTCTCCGTGTTTCTCTTTTGCAGTTCACCTCCTCTAGACAATGCATCTCCATTCTCCCGGGTGTTGGGGGGTTAGGGCCTGGCTGCCAGCAACCTGAGTCAAGTTGGGAAGGGCTGGGAGTGTCACCTTCCAGTGGGTGCATCTTCAGGTACTCTTTCTGTTTTAGTTTGCGTTCCTGCCCTCCACGAGGCCTGGATCTGTGCCTCAGCAGCCTCTCTGGTTCATATTCCCAGAGCATAAACCTTCATGCCTGGATGTGTGGTAGAGTAGTGGGTCTGGGGGTCCAATAACTCTTTTATAATTTTCCCCCCTTTTCTCTAAGAAACTCAGATGCAAGGAATTGGAATAGTCCTAATCCTTGGTCCAGTACAAACTCATTGTGAGACAGGCTGGGACCTGGGACCCTTTACTGCGGTGCTTGCACCTGGACAAAGCAACAGACTACAAAGAAACTATAAGGGACTAAAAATAACTGCATGCCTGTGCAGTTGGGACAAATTATGAACAATAAGATACAAAAAGGCACAAATCCAGCTGCCTCTCCTGAGGTACCAGGAGCAGAAACAGGGTACTGCCCATGATCCCTGCGCACTCACCACCAAGGGGGTGGGCAGGCCACCTAAGCACCCCTCCAGCCCTCCCCTCACCCTATTTAAGGGACCAGCTCACCCCCCCGCCCCAGGGAGTGAGCAAGGGAACCTGTTACTTGTTCCCGCTCCCAGGTGCTGCAGCATGAATCCCAGTAAAGCGTTGCCTGAATTTCTCATCTGGCTTCTTACCAACTTGTGTTGATTAGAGTCCCCGAACTCAGGTTGGTAACACTTGGCTGATGCTTGGTTTCCTCCGGCACCCCCAGTATTAGCTCACCCTGTGTCCCCGCCAGGGAACCTGGTGTCTCTCTTCCTGAGCTGTTCCAGTCTGTGGCGTGCACGGCTGTCTTCCTGTTGCTGTGGTCCTTTGCAAGCACCTAGGTTGCAGTTTTCTCACTCAGATCAGTTATCATTCCTCTATCTGTCCTTACATATAGTGGTTTGGGGGTTATAGTGTTTCTCTGTTTTTCATTGGTGATGGAATTAGTGTTTCTGTTTCTTGTTCCCTTGGTTGTTTTGGAGTGATTTTTCAAGAGGCAGGGGAGGCAGAAATAATTTCACTCTGTCATCTTAAAACCAGAATCTCCATGTCTTTTGAGTCTAAAAATATTTTCTACTTTACCATGATTGGGCAACATTTAAGTAATGCTCTTCCAAACCAGTTCATGCCTTAGGCATCATGCCTTGAACAAACTGCTTTGGGTTTAAGTTCCTGGAAGTCAAAGGCCTTGTCCTCTGCATCTTTGTATTCCACCCCCTCGTTAAGTTTTTTGTTGCATTGAAAACACATTAAAGGATATATAGGTAGACTGCCATACAAGCAGAAGTATAGAACATTTGTTTTTATTTGCATTAAGCACAAATGCAAATTTTTAGAGAGTGATGCAGAAGTGGAGGATGTTGCTTTTTTGGCAAAATTGAATTAGTGTGAAAACACCCTTTCTTACTTGATTCTTATTTACAACATTATAGACAATGTAAATAAAATCTTAGGAATGTTAATGTATAGTAACACCACCTAATTTATGTTTTTTGAAACAGGCCAGCAGATACATAGAGAATGTTCTAAAACCACACCAGGAAATGAAATTGAAAAAGCTGGAAGAACGCTTTTATCGTATGACGGGTGAAACCTGGAAGTTAAGCAATGGTCATAAACTTGGGGTTAGAAAATATTATATTTTGAATTCTGCTATTGCTTATGTTTCCTTTAGCATATACTGATTTTTAAAAAATTGCAAATGATTGGTCCAGTCTTTTTTAGGAGTCTTTATTTATAATGATTGTATATCAGTTTTTATTTAGCATATTAGTATGTCACATGTGTTTAAGTGGTTTTTGATGTCTAAAGAGTATATAACTTAGATCCTCAAAAAGCTCTAACATAAGGCAGTCTTTGAGAAAACTGTTGACCAAATCACATCTTTTATTTGAGGGAATTCAGATCTCTAAGGTATTATAAGCTCTCATAATATTCATCATGTTTGGCTTTGTTTTTTTTAAAGCCAAATTGACCTTTGACTTTTTTCCTTTGGCATTGAGTATGAATTTCGTCATTTGCTAGTGGATGTTTACAATGTTAAGTTTTCTTACAGAGAAAAAAAGGATATTCATAAAGGAATTCAATTTTAGAACTGGCCGCAGACTTTTTGTGTAAGATCCTTTCTGTCCCAAAGACATTTTTGGTTTTTTTTGTTTTATTTTGTTTTGCTTTCTGTTTATATTGTGCCTTTCACCATTTTGTAAAGAAAATGATCCAGTAGAGGTAAACAGGATTCTGACAGTGAAGCAGAGTGTTTGTATTCATTTCATAATGGTAAATATGTCATAAAACAATTAAGGGTGGGTAATAAAATTAATGTGAAACATGGCAACATAAAATGCAACTACTCTATGTAGTGACTTCACTTCTGAGTTGCATTTGTCTTCTGTTAGTTTTGTATGTTAGACATTGACAGCCTGACCTTAGCCTGCCACGTTTTCTTTCTGAAATGGTCATGGTGTGAATTAGTCATTCTGCCCCTTGCTTTTAGGCTATGTCTCCATGGTACTACTAGTATATATTTTAACCTAATTAGTGGAGACAAAAGAAAGTCAGGGAGAGAGTAGACTGTTGGTGTTATGACCTGAGACTCTAGGAAGGAAAGTGTACCCATTGCTGACCCAGCCCCTAGTTTGCAGTGAGGCGGCTTAAGTTTGGCCACTTAATTGTTCAGTATCAGGATCTCTTGACTCCCATTCCCCATGCTCCTTCCAACAAATTCTCTTAGGATAAAGGAATGGGGAAAACAGCCTACCAAAATGGTGCCCATTTTTAGTTTGATAAAGAGAACTTTTCAAAGGTCAGTACATATAGAAGAAAGGCATTATTGAACTAATAAGTATATATTTGAGACTTTGACATTTAAGTGAATTATCTTGCTAAGGAAAAGGTTTTAATAGATAATATTAATAAAAAGTAATCTTTAAGATTTCTGGAATAAAATCCTATCCCTCCTAAAGTGATTAATTCAAATGGAAGATCAAAGTTTGAATTTGAGAGCTAAAATATATTTATATATAACAAGATACTAGGGCCACACGCAGCTATGGAAGTATTGCCTGGTCCCATGCATAGACCTGTGTTTTTACACACATGTTCTATTTTCACAGCCTTTTTAAGGCACAATCTCTTGCACTGCTTTGCTTCCTTTACTGCAGGGAGGAAAGGATATCATTCAGGTTTTCTTCTTTCTTCTTACTGAAAAGCTTAGGGGTCAATTAAAATGGAATGGCCCCTCTCAGCCTTGTACTATCAGAGGGAGCCCCAGAGCTGCATCAGGGTAGTTTCTATGAGACGTTAGTTAAGTTCCATGTTTTTTTGGTCTAAGGAGATAATGCTTTAAATTTCTGGGTCTAATAATGACTTAATTATATTTCTTTTACTGAAATGCCATCAGGGTAAAAGAAATAACCATTGTAAATAGAATAAAGTCGATCGAGAGCATCTCTTTAGAACTTGTCTTGTTTTTGACCAGGGTGATGAAGATTTGGTGCTTGAAAGTGAGAGTCAGACATCTTCTGAAACAGCAAATAGAGAAGCAGCAAAGAGACGGAACTTGCCTAAGCCTGTAACCAAAGTTTCACCAGCCGCTGAACAGCCCACGCAGAAGGAGGTTCATTACTTAATGTCTGCTCACTGAGCTGTATCCGTGTGCAGTAAGAATATTGTTCTGTGGGTGAAAGTGTTATACTGAGGGAAGGTTAGGACTGGCTTTTAATCCAGATGGTGTCTTCATCTGGATTCATTGAGCTTCAGCTTCATTAAGAATCACTTTTCCCATTTAATATTAATATTAATGATCTGAGCCAAACTTCAGAAGGAATCTAGGAAGATAAATGGTGATAAATTTAGAGAATAGTTCTTTTTGAGGAAGTGATTAAATTATATAGAAATGAAAAATATTATGTTTACTAAGGGAACTATTCCTATGGGTAGCTAAGACACGATGAAGCCATATTTGGTGAGTGGCTAATATTATTAACATGAGTGTATCACTGTTCTCAGCGGCCCTTCTAGGGAATGCGTTAGCAACTGTCCACTTTGGAATGATGCCCAGGTTTATCATTCCTTCTTTTCTTCCAAATCTTTAATCCCTAAGTTGACTATGATTTGGAGCTGGTTAAGGTTGAAATAAGTCTGTTTTTATTGAGTCTTAGGGAAAGCTAGTAGGCTATCTAGTCCCTAAAAGTAGTTTCTAACATACTGCTTTTCAGTCTGAGGTTTCCTGGTCCCTTCATGGAGCTTGAGAGTAAGAATCAGATCATTGAACTGTGTCTAACATTTAGTCCATAGGACTAATAAAAATTTCAAGATTCTTTGCTTTTTGTTAATAGCACAGATTATCTCATGCTGATGGTAACCTTTGGTTGACTGTCACATATGCTTTTTATACCAAAGAAAAACAAATGGTTTATTTAATAAATGCAGTTAATGTTTGTTAGACAAAATGTTATAAAACATGGCATCTATGGTATTAAAAAATAAAAAGCATCCCTGGAGGTGAAATTGTTCATAACAAGTGTTTTAATGAGAGAAAATGGTCTGTACATCTGTTTTTTTAATAGATTAATATAACAGAAATAGGGAAACGTGAGTAAATCATGAAAGCAACCAAAGTGAATGGTGGTTATCCAGTCCCCTAGAAGATGCTGGTGAAGAAAAATAAATATGCACTCATCTTACTGTGTATATGTATGAACCAAAATAATTTGGGGGTCTTATTGAACTTAATTAATATTTACCCTCTGTTTCTGTAAGTAGTACATTTTTGTATAATGTCTTGGAACATCATAAACACGGAGTTCTTTTTTTTTTTTTTTTTTTTTTTTTAATTTATTATTTATTTATTTTTGGCTGTGTTGGGTCTTCGTTTCTGTGCGAGGGCTTTCTCTAGTTGCGGCAAGCGGGGGCCACTCTTCATCGCGGTGCGCGGGACTCTCACTGTCGCGGCCTCTCTTGTTGCAGAGCACAGGCTCCAGACGCGCAGGCTCAGTAGTTGTGGCTCACGGGCCCAGTTGGTCCGCGGCATGTGGGATCTTCCCAGACCAGAGCTCGAACCCGTGTCCCCTGCTTTGGCAGGCAGATTCTCAACCACTGCGCCACCAGGGAAGCCCAAACACGGAGTTCTTTAAATGTGTATAGATTGGTAGCTATCATCTCAAATCCTGTTTTTATGATCTACTGTTAGCACAAAGTTGCTTACCCAAAAATGTTTATTAAGTGAGTCTCGTTCTCACTGTAAATGTTTTATAAATATATATTAAAAGAAAATATTTCATTAAGGATAGATATGTCCAAACACTGTATCGAAAGGAACTCTTCATGTTGAGATTATTTTTTTCTTCTTCAAACTGTTTACATTCCTGTTACTAAATACTTATTTTTCTTTAGGTTCTTGATTTACCTGAAGAACCTCCTGAAATAGCTGAAGAAGTAAGCTTATTTTTTTTTCTTTGAAAATTAAATATATTTTCTATTTTCTTTAATATCAAGTAAGTACATTTTATCTAAATTTGGGCTTAGATGGGAATTCCCTGGTGGTCCAGTGGTTAAGACTCGGCACCTTCACCGCTGGGGCCTGGGTTTGATCCCTGGTCGGGGAACTAAGTTCCCACAAGCCGTGAGGCGTGGCCAATAAATAAATAAATTTGGGTTTAGAAAGGAAAGACAGCATAGTGTTTATGTGATTGCACTATGCTTAGATCTTGTTTTGAATATGGGGTAATATCAAACTCCTCATCGCGAGTCCTATTTTGGAACCCTGCTCTCTGCCGAGCTTGTGTTTTAAAGCCCTCCCACTTCATCAGGCAGAGATAGGATACTTGGGCTTTTCCAAAACTTTAGGTCAGCAAACGAGTTACCTATTAAAATAGAATCAAAATAGGCAGATGACTTCAAATTGTAGTTTTCCCCTTAAAAAAGAGAAAATGAAGAATGCAGCTACTTTGTAGGTGTTAGAATTGAAGGCTGGTTTGCTGTTTGCACGGCGGGGTTGGAGCCCCCCCTCTGCATTGAGCTGTCCTCTGCCCAACTTTGTCATAATCTATGCTGCCTTCCTGCGGTTGCCCGGCTCAGTTTCAGACAGTCTCTACTGTACGGGAACGCGTGTCTTTAAAAGCATGAAGTGGCTTAGGCAAAGGAGAGCTGGATGGTTTTCCATTTCCTGAGGCTCAGCAACTGTTACACTCCCTGAAAACCATTTTTGAGGCAGCCATGAAAGCCGTAGGAGGGTCTCTTTTTTGTCAACACATTTGCAACATTTAAGTTTAGTATTTTGGATGTCTGAGGAAAATCTGAAAGTCATACAGAAATAGAGACAATGAAGTGTCAGTCAATCCCCAGGAGAATCACATTCCCCAGGAGAAACTCAATTTAAGGAAAAACCAAACGTCTAATTCCTCCCTGTTACACCCATCAAATCCATACCCATGACATGTTTGCCCTGAGCCTCCTGCACCCTCACCTCTCCTTAAGCTCTGGGTTGGTATCCATAACAACCACTCACAATACAGGAGTGATTAAGTACGGCTCAGGTTGACAGGGAACACCTTTCAAGAAGTTACTGGGGCTTTAAAGCACGTGATGTTACTCCTACAGGACAGCAGTCTGTCACCAAAGGTGACGATAGACATGAGGTTGTCAGTGAATCCTTTGAAATTGTACCTTTTTGTGATTATAGGTAGAAGGACAGTGTTCTTCTTCAGAATCTCAGGTCTGTGCCCCTAAAAAGGTCAAGAGACCTCCACCCAGAGGCACTTGATGTTGCTCTCCTCTTTATAAGAGTCATTCGTAGTCATTCCACTTTGTTTCTTTTCTACCCTTTTCTCATACCGGGTAGATGACATTTTGTGCTACACTTAGTAAAGTGTATGTCAGAGTAATGGAATTTTAGAGCTGGAATGAACCTAAATGAGATCTCATCCCGTCTCCTCACTTGAAGCTGAAGCTATAGGCAGGAGTTTCCGAGGTCCCTGCTGGGAGAGCCCTGGCCCTCTGGCTATGCCGGAACTTTCCCTTTATTTTCGCTACTAGCAGTACTATCCCTATTTTCTTCTCCCTGCTCCTATTTGCTTTTCCTCTGGCTCTGCTCTGATTTTTGGTCCTCTTTGCTCTTTGTTTTGGTTAATAAAGTCAACAAAATTAAGGTAAATAATTGTTACCTGAAAATCACATGTTAAATGTTTGCACCGTATATATATATAGTATATATATAGTTAAATGCACTATATATATATAGTATTAATGAGGTACAAGCAACTTTATATTATGTAATGAAACTTTATGAAGAGTGCTGCTAATATATAGTTGATACTGGTTGATACTTTTACAGTGTATTCTATCCTACACTAATCAAGAAAAGCAAATAAGTATTGGAAGATTTTGATTCTATTAGACTCATCATTGGGCAAAGCATTTTCCACCTGTGCAGTTGCTACTGCTCACAGATTTCTAAGAATTCAAAGCATAAATTCCTAATTCCCGCTAACCATTCACCAGCCGTTCGTTTTACCTCCTTGGATGATTCTCAGTGTCCCGGTCCCTCTTTCAATAACGCTCCTGTTCTCATTGACCTTGTTATCCTACTCTTGATCTAATGACCTGTTTCTGGGCAGTTAGCCTGGTCCCTCTGGACATCTCTGCCTGGCTTTTCCCCTCCCTTGTGGTTGACTGCTTCACAATAGTGAAAGTAGACCTTAAGTGTGGGGTGTCATCATCATCATCAGAGTTAAAAACAAGAAAAAGAAAGCATTCTAGTGTGGGGAGTGTGCCTTTCTAACCCACCCTTCACCCTATCACCCTAAAGAAGTGTTTTCAAAGTTAAAAAGGCACACCTGGAGTAGGCAATGTGTGCTTTGCCACAGTTACCCAAGATTTTAGGATGTTTGTAAGTCATGTAGTCATATTGTTTCTGGCTTTCTGCAAAGTACTATTCTGTATTTGGCCAACTTTGCAGCTTTGCTCTGGTATCATAATCATGATATATCATCATACGTAAAGCTTGCCCTGTCATAACTAATATATTTTAATCCTCAAGCCACACAACTATTTCATGAGTCCATATGTAAAAGAATAATTTCACTTTTAGGAATACTGGAGGTTAAAACTTTCAGGAAATTCTCTATTTCCTTATTAAAGTTAGGCCCATTAAATGTGTGGTGTCACCCACAGAATAGAGGGACTTTTTTTTTTTAAATTTCTATTGGAGTATAGTTGATTTACAATGTTGTGTTAGTTGCAGGTGTACAGCAAAGTGAATCAGTTATACATATATCTACTCTTTTTTTAGATTCTTTTCCCATATAGGCCATTGAGGAACATCTTTTTTTTTTTAATATATGAATTTTATTTTTTTATACAGCAGGTTCTTATTAGTCATCCATTTTATACACATCAGTGTATACATGTCAATCCCAATCTCCCGATTCATCCCACCACCATCCCCACCCCCCCACCACTTTCCCCCCTTGGTGTCCATACGTTTGTTCTCTACATCTGTGTCTCTATTTCTGCTTTGCAAACCGGTTCATCTGTACCATTTTTCTATATTTCACATATAAGTGATATTATACGATATTTATTTTTCTCTTTCTGACTTACTTCACTCCGTATGACAGTCTCTAGGTGCATCCATGTTCCTGCAAGTGACCCAATTTCCTTCCTTTTTATGGCTAAGTAATACTCCATTGTATATATGTACCACATCTTCTTTATCCATTCATCTGTCGATGGGCATTTAGGTTGCTTCCATGACCTGGCTATTGTAAATAGTGCTGCAGTGAACAGCGGGGTGCATGTGTCTTTTTGAATTACGGTTTTCTGTGGGTGTATGCCCAGTAGTGGGATTGCTGGGTCATATGGTAATTCTATTTTTAGTTTTTTTAAAAATATGGAACACTTCATGAATTTGCGTGTCATCCTTGCGCAGGGGCCATGCTTATCTTCTCTGTATTGTTCCAATTTTAGTATATGTGCTGCCGAAGCAAGCACTATTTTTAGTTTTTTAAGGAACCTCCATACTGTTCTCCGTAGTGGCTGTGAGGGACATCTTTACAATTCTTTGTTGCTCGGGAAGGGACTAACATTCATTTTAAAGGTTATCAGAACAGAATGAAGTTTTCACTGTGTGTGTGTGTGTGTGTTTCTGTATATGTAGTAGCTGTGGCTCTATAATAATGAGCCATATGAGAAAATTCCTGTTATAATGGAAGCCTGCTTGGACTTCGGAGCAGACTAATAGATGAGTGAACTAATGGCTAACATGGATTTCTGTTAAGGGAGTGGGGAATCTGAAACATAATGCAATTCTTAAGCATTATACCCTGATTTTTTTAAGTGCCTGTTATGTATTTCGTATTACAACTATCCATAGAGTTCTAAAATAATACAGTAAGATTTTTTTAAATGAGAGGAAGAACTAACTCATGGTAGTCTAGAATTCACAATAGAATAGTCCCCATATGTTACTCTTCTACTTTTAAATTGAAAAGACAATAAGTGTAGAATTTAAGATAATTTGAAAATAGTTTTGCAAATCATCATATTGTTACCATAATACCATAGCAACTATTTTCATTATTGTATGCTATCTTATTTCATTCTAAGGGGAACTAAATTTTCATTATTGCTGCTACTTTTCATTTAGATTTCATATAATAATCTGTGTTTGGGACAGTGATTTACTTTCCAATTTGCACTGTGTCCCAGGCCTTTTACCCATTCATAGGTCAGTCCACTAGACTGTCAGTAATCTTAGGAGAAATTGTACACCCACCTTTCACAGTAATTGTAATAACAGAACATAGCTGGGTTTCAAACAATGATAGTTCATTTCTCTTAAGTAGTTAATCATAATAGAAAATGTTAACTCACTGTATTTTTTTAAAACTAATTAATTATTGGCTGCGTTGGGTCTTCGTTGCTGCGCGCGGGCTTTCTCTAGTTGCGGTGAGCGGGGCTACTCTTCGTCGCGGTGCATGGGCTTCTCATTGCAGTGGCTTCTCTTGTTGCGGAGCATGGGCTCTAGGTGCGCAGACTCAGTAGTTGTGGCTCACAGGCTCTAGAGCACAGGCTTAGTAGTTGTGGCTCACAGGCTTAGTTGCTCCGCGGCATGTGGGATCTTCCTGAACCAGGGCTCGAACCCGTGTCCCCTGCATTGGCAGGCAGATTCTTAACCACTGCGCCACCAGGGAAGTCCTGACTCACTGTATTTTAACCTTAGTTTTTCTTAAAGCATTTGGCTTTAAGTATCCTATCAGATCATTAAAGTTTGAACAAAACCTCACTGTAAAAGTTAAGTTTTATTGTTTCTAAAAATAAGCAAAATTGGCTTTTAATCAGTGATTGTTAGTTTGTGATTTCTTTGTTTTATTTTAAAATTTTCTTTAGTAGAAGTAGTAACAGAGCTAAAGATTGCACTGATTTGGGTATGAATGAAACACCTTACCTACTTGAATAGAAATATTTTCTAACATGGCTTTCCTGAAGGGTGGTGGGTGCTGCTATAAAACCACCATTTCTGCAAACTGTGCTGCCAACAGAACTCCCGGGACAGTTGGGATAATGTTGACCATAGTAAAGGGTTTCCTAACGGTAAATAACGAACATCAGAATTAATAACTAAATGGTCATCTTTTCTTGTTTTTAAGCTGAAGTGTAGTTGATTTACAGTGTTGTGTTAGTTTCTGGTGTACAGGAAAGTCACTCAGTTATACATATATACGCATATTCTTTTTCATATTTTCCATTATGGTTTATCACAGGATATTGAATAGAGTTCCCTGTGCTATACAGTACGACCTTGTTTATCTCTTTTATATAGAGTAGTTTGTATCTGCTAATCCCAAACTCCTAATTTATCCCTCCCCATACCTGCTTTCCCTTTTGGTAACCATAAAGTTTGTTTTCTATGTCTGTGAGTCTGTTTCTGTTTCATAAGTTCATTTGTATCATATTTAGATTCCACATACAAGCGATATCATATGGTATTTGTCTTTCTCACTCCACTTAGTGTGATAATCTCTCGGTGCCTCCCACTCTTTTCTTCTTAGCGTGTCCTTTAATATACTAGCACGTTGCAAGCTCTTTTTAGCTGTTTAACTCTTTTATCAGAGGAAAGATGGTGGGGAAACTCAACATGTAAAACGGACAAAGCTGCTCCCAGGAGGGGGGTCTCCTGCAGCCCCAGCAACCCGGACCAGCTCCAGGCTTGTCTCTCATTTGCACGCATGATGTAGGCACGGAGCACAGCCTACAGTCATGGAGTGAAAAGGGTAGCTTTTTGTTTCCTTCCAGTCTAGTGTTTGTCTTGTCTGCAGACTCTGAGGTGGCCCTGGATCTTCTTGGTTTGGTGGGTCACTTTCAGAGCCCAGCTGCAGTCTCGATATTGTCTGGCAGACAGAAGCCTTGCATCTCGGTGTCCTCTCTGGAAGGCTCTGTCACTGGTCTCCTCAATCAGTGGGAAGATGTTTTTCAGGTCCAAAAGAATTATTTCTGTGTTTAGGGTGAATTTTATCTGGACCTTCATTTTTGTGTACAACTCTCAGAGCTAAATTCCTACAAAACTCCACATGAGCTCTTAGAACTGTGTACAGGTGTTTCGTAGGAGTAGTGGTTTTGGAATTGCATAGAGCAGTGGTTGGAATTCTCACTTGAACATTTTTATTCCTCAGGTCGTGACCATTGCTCTTCGATGTCCAAGTGGGCGTGTCCTGAGGAGAAGGTTTTTTAAGTCTTGCAGTTCACAGGTGAGGAGAATCATATTTGGAGAAATATTTGTGTTGAATTTGGCAATAGTTTATTCCCATGCAGGGAGGAGGTGTTATCTGTTGTCTGTACTCCCATCAGGTGAGGGTAAATGGGGTTTTTTTTCTTTATAAATTTATTTTTTGGCTGTGTTGGGTCTTCGTTGCTGTGCGCGGGCTTTCTCTAGTTGCAGCGAGCAGGGGCTACTCTTTGTTGCGGTGCACGGGCTTCTCATTGCGGTGGCTTCTCTTGTTGTGGAGCATGGGCCCTAGAGCGCACAGGCTTCAGTAGTTGTGGTGTGTGGGCTCTAGAGCGCAGGCTCGGTAGTTGTGGCACATGGGCTTAGTTGCTCCGCGGCATGTGGGATCTTCCCAGACCAGGGCATTGTTTTTAGCCAATAATAAGTGGAAATTTGGACAATTACTAAGGGAATCTTCATGAAAGGAAATGTGATACATTTATAGGGATGGCCCATTGAATATTGGGTTATCAAAAGGCAGAGTCTCTGGGACGTGGACATGTCTGTTGTGACAGTTCCTGGGTGATTTCGATGTGGACTGTTGGCTTAGATTATAATCTAATGACTTTTTTCCCAAATACTAACCTTTTGTTCTTAACCTTTTTATTGGATAACCTTTCCATTCCCTTTGGTTGGGGCTTTCCTAATTGTTAAATGCTTCTGCTGTCTGTAGGTGCCAGTAGCCCCTAGGCCTTCTCTGAAACAACAGGTATTAAAGGTCATTCATATCTCAAAATTCATGGCATGCTCTTTTCCTTTAAAAAGTTCCTTAAACTTTCCTCTTGAAAGTTCCTTTGAAAGGTATGAAAGTTCTGTTTCATGACTCCTAGGGGCATGATTTAACAATGAAAGAATCGTAAAATATTATGGTGATCTAGAGGGACACAATTTTGTACAGTATTTGATAACTAAGCTTTTTATCTTTTAGGTCTTGTTTGACTGGATGATGAAAATTGGGTACCACACATCCCTATACAGCCTTTCCACTTCCTTTCCCAGAAGGACTCTGGAAGTGGAGAGAGGCTGGTCACTGCAGGACGTAGGAATAACTGTGGATACTGTACTCAACGTGGAAGAGAAAGAACAGAGCAGCTAGTTGAGGAATGCGAACTACCTGTTCTACATTAAATCAGTTATGCCATGACCTTACAGGACAATAAAGGATTCACATTAAAATCATGCCATACCTTGATTGCACTCAAGGCAGTAAACACTTTAATGTTGATCTCCATGGAAATATATGGACATAAAGGATTAGAAAAGGATTGCTCTCCGCATATAATAATTTTTGGAGTGTGCCATCTTGCAGTGTACCAAATGAGAATGAGATAGAAATTTATACAGTAAGGTGCTCAGTAATTTGTATTTTTGCTAGCTGATGCCATTTATCAGTTTCTGCCTCTTCAATCTGTTTTGCCACATTGAACATTTCACAGTTCAGCCAAGCTCTTTAAAGTCTTATCAGCAGGAATGTTTTTTCTGCTGTAATTCTAGAAATTAAACTTCGAAGACGTGTCAAAGCTCTTTTAAGGCTTTAAAGTTCTTTTTTTTTTTTTTTTAATTTATTTATTTTTGGCTGAGTTGGGTCTTCGTTGCTGTGCATGGGCCCTCTCTAGCTGCGGCGAGCGGGGTCCACTCTTTGTTGCGGTGCGTGGGCTTCTCATTGCGGTGGCCTCTCTCATTGCAGAGCACGGGCTCTAGGCACGCGGGCTTCAGTAGTTGTGGCTCGCGGGCCCCAGAGTTCAGGCTCAGCAGTTGTGGCGCACAGGCTTAGTCACTCCGTGGCATGTGGGATCCTGCCGGACCAGGGATCAAACCCATGTCCCCTGCATTGGAAGGCAGATTCTTATCCACTGTGCCACCAGGGAAGCCCTAAAGTTCTTTTTGATAGTAAACATTGTATGTACTAATGTTAACTAATGTTTGAGATTTACTTCATTTTGTCTTGCACTGAAGTGTAACATTTACAACATTCCAGGTGGATCAGTATTTTTAAAGATAAAACAATGAAACCAGTGTAGGTGAGTTTTTAAAATATATCTGGTCATTTCATTTCCCTGCTTATTCTCCTGTAAAGGTGCATCCACGCACTGTAATGCCAAGTCCAAACTCCAAGGATGGTATAAAGGCTCTTTGTTCTAGCCACCCACGCCCTTTCTCTTTCCCATCTGTCTTAAGGAGTCAGTTTAAGTTGGCTCCTCTGTGTATTGCCCTTTATTTAATGCTCCTTTATTCCTCTTCTGTAGAATTTATTACATGTATCATAGCTATGTTTTTGTTTTCCCAAATACATAATTCCTTAAAAGCAAGGATTATATCCTTTTTTCCCCTTCAGAAATACCTAGTGTCTAGTAATGCTTCATACAAAATATTTGAAAATAATAAGTTGTCTCAACCTTTACCTTTTTTTGTCTCTGGAATATTCCACATTGAAAAAAAATGAAAAAAAAAATTCTGATTATAAATTAATTATAAAAGCATTTGGAAAACAAGTCACGAAACAAAAATAAAATCACCCATAATCTCAATACCCAGAAATAAACATGACTGACATTACAATTCCGTAGGTCCTGCCAGACTTTTCTATGCTTATGTGCCATCGATTAAAAAAAGAAAAAAAGACCTCATATTTTTAGACCTTTTGGAAAAACCGATTATTGTAAAAGCTACCAAGTAATTATGCTACTTAGGAAATGTGATAGCAGGCTCCGAGGTGGTCCCCAATGATCCCTGCCCCCTGGCTGCCACATCTTAGTGTGGTCTTCTCCCTCATTGTACCAGGGTTGGTCTGTGCAGCCAATTAAAGTGAACAGAAATGGTGTGTGTCACTCTGAGATTAGGTTATACAAGACTGTGGCTTCTGTCTTGGTGTCTGTCCGGTCACTCACATGGGGGAAGAAGTCATGTTGCGGGCAGCCTCATGGAGAAGGCCTGTGTGGCACGGAACTGAAGCTTGCCAACAGCAACGGGGCTTGTGCAGTTATGTGGGAAGTGGAAAATGGAGCTAACGAATTAAGGGATCTAGCTAAATATATTCCCAACCAGATTATTGAAAATACCAGTGGTTTCTTCTTGCTGCTTATAGTAAAATGTGAGAGCAAAGAGAGAAGTTAAAGAAGGGACTTAAAGAGGAACCAGGCCCACTGGTTTGCAAGATGCCAAATAACGCAAAATGCCTTCAGAGTGAAGGTTAAGTCAAGAGCACTCTTAGGAAAGCACGGTCTAAAGATGAAGCCAAGAGTGTAAATGTAAAATCCTTTGTTAAGATCTGAGACAGATCAAAGGTGATGCCTCAGAGTAAGACTCACAGATGATTCAAAGTTTAAAAAAATATATCAGCGGTAACCTGGTCAGCTTGGACTGACAGAAGTGAAAATGAAGAGAGGCCTTTGGACCCCCCAAATTCTACTGCTGGGAAGCAAGCTGATGAGAAAACGGCTTGGCTCTGTTGTAAACCTGTCAAGTAAAAGAATGACTCAGAAGGTGAGGCCAAGGCCTCCGAAGGCCAAGTCAAGAGCCGTTGGAAAGTCATTTCCTGGCAGGAGGATTGAGTTCTAGTCAAGGAATTTCTAACGCCCAGCTGGATTTCAGAACGGCTCACCAACCGGTAACTTCTGTGTGCCGTTCATTTTCTGTCTTTCTGAGCAGGAATCATGCTGTCTGATCAGCATTTATACTGGGCAAGGGGAGGGGGAATCACGTTTCTATTCACAGGCCTACAGATCTGGAGGAACTGCCTGAGAGCTGCGCTTACGAGCTACATATACTCCTGTAGTCCCATCGTCGCCTGGACCTGATTTAGGTAAGAGTCTGGACTTGGAGCTGGTGCCGTAGTGGGTTGAGACTTTTGTGTCCCTTGGGAGGGGGTGGGCTGCGGAGTCAGCCTCCGAGATGGCCCCAATGATCCCTCTGTCCTGGTATTCACGCTGTTGTTCCTGCTGTTCCCTCGTGCGATGTACCAGGGTTGATCATAGGAGCAACAGAATTAATCGGAAATAATGATATGTCCTTTCTTAGATTAGATTACAAAGGACAGCTGCTTCTCCCGTGGTTCTCTCTGTCTCTGTCTCATCAGTTACTCTGACGGAATCATGCTGTTCGCAGCCCGGTGGAGAGGACCACATGTCAAGCAATGGGAGCCTCCTGCCAACAGCTCTGCAAGTGAGCTTGGAGAGGATCCGCCAGCCCCAGTCATATCCAGAGGCTGCAGGCCTGGGTGACACCTTGACTGCATGCAGCCTAATGAGAGACCTAAGCTGCTCCTGGATTCCGGACCCTCAGAAATTGTGGGAGAGGTAATACGCGTTGTGTAAAGCTACACGGTTTTGGGGAAATTTGTTATGTGGCCATAAATAACTAGTACAAGAAATATTCAGGGCATTTCCCCCAACAATATGAAGACGTCCTTAGGAATGACTTTTACTTTTCTGGATAGATTCTTTGGTTCCTCTAGGTGTTGATATCTCTTTATCAGGGTTCCTTTCAAAGACTTCTTTGAAATAGACTCAAATGCAAATAGAAATGCAAAAGAAAAAAATCCAAACATTTCCGTATTTACCTGTTCTGATTACAGGCTCTATTTTCAGTTGTCCATCCACATCCATTTCCAAGGGTATTGACTACAGGAAAGAATTATTGCCATTTTTTAAAGATCTCTGTTATCTTTTAAAAAGCTAAAATTTCAGTCATTAACAAATAGGTCCTAAAATTTGTGGAATAAAGGTTCCTCCAGCCCCCCACTCCCCAATTTCTAACACAAAAACATTAGGGCCATTTCTTTGCCTGGCAATATGTTTTTCTTTAACACAAAGAAAAAACACTATCAGTCATGTGTACAGGTAAAGGGCTAAAAATAGATGGTTAATTGTTTCCTTGGTGACAAAAGCTAATTCTTGCTCTGAATTTAGGGAAACTACAGGTGCCTTAAATCTTTAGATTCTTGGTTAATAATACTATTCTTTTATACTGTAGTCCTCGTGCAATGAGTTGGAAAAATTAGAAACATGATTAAGGAATTATTTTTTACAGGTGTGATAATGGTATTGTGGTTGGGTAAGAGAGAGGACAGTATGTGGGGATATAGATGAATAACTATTAAAGCTAAGTAAAAGGTACATTGAGGTAACTTATACTCTTATTTCTACTTTTGTATAATTTTCCACGATAAGATGTTTAAAGATATCAACAGCTTAAGATAAAAAAGGGGACAGACTTGTAATTTGTCAAGTGATATATGAGAGAGGTGTGACTTAAAATAGCTTTAGATTTTTTAAAAGAATAGCCCCAGGGAAAAGTAACTTGAATCCTATTTCAGCTTAGCCTGTTTATTATTGTTTTTAATAATATCCTTCAGTGAAGGAGTAATACTGAAAAATTTAGAAGACCTACATCTTAAGTATACTAAAGAATATTCCGAGTGTCGACTGAAAAAAAAAAAAAGCACAACGTTTGAGAGTTGTGAGTTAAGTTTTATTGGGGGCAAAATGCGGACTGTCGCCCAGGAGGGAGAGACAGCATTTCAGGGAGCTCTGAGAAACTGTAATGGCAGAGGGGCGGGCGGAGGTCGGTGTTGTACGTGCCTTTAGTGACGGGGTGCGCACAGTGAAGCACGCGTTTTGGCAGAAGCTTGTCACGAGGAGCAGACGTCACCATGAGGGATTTCAGTGCTTTTCTAGATACGAGGAGATGCAAGAATTGGGCTCATAAACTCGTCTCCTAAAAATATCGAACTCTGAAGACCTGTTCTGCCAGTTTTTCCCAGAGCGCAGAGGGCCTCATTCCTCCTCTCCACCCTGAACTCCTTTCAGGGGGTGTTGAAGGTCAGCCGCTGCAGCAGCTCCTGATTTCATCCTTGTCGAGGTGGATGGCGAGTGCCGATTTGTAGTTGGCACGGGTATTTAAAAATAGTGTGCAGTCAACATGATCAGGAGTGCACTCTATAACCTGTTTATCTCTAGCACACAAGCCACATACCCTTATTTAGAGAATTTCCCCTACTTTTATTACTCTTCCTCTCTGTTCCTGCCTCACTTCGTAACTTTCTCCCTCACTGTCATGTGGGAGATCAATTGAGTAATTGGGTTTAATGATACAATGGATGCCTGTTATCGAAACAACCTATAAATGTCATTTCAGGCTGTTCTACTATTGACAGTGACACTAAGGTGTATTTTGTAGTGGGGAGAAAAGAAAGTAAAAAGCATAAAGCCATCTTTTTTTGAAGGAAATTTTAAAAGAAATGTGACATTCCTCTTTAAAGGGGCGGGGAGTGGGGTGTAGGGGAAGAGACTAGCCTTAATGAGTTCATCGCTCTGCTAGCTGAAATTGAGATCCTGAAAATAGCAAGTTCTAAACCATACAGCAGTTTTGGACTTCCACTTAGGATCTGAAGAAATCCACTTAGAAAGCTGCAAAAAATGTTTCTCCCACCCTGACAAGAAACGGCTGGATGACAGACAAAAGCGTAACATTTTTGAGCCCTCAGGTGACTGAGGCTGCGACGTAGACACAGAAACTGAATTCCAAAGAGGGAAAACCCACTGAGAGGAGAGACGGGGCACACAGACTCTCTCCTGTCTCACATCAATGGGAGAAAAGGTAGCTGCTATATAAGCAGGTAAGAAAAATTTAGCTAAGATTTTAACATTTGTAAAAGCCGAGCGTGGGCTGTTGTATCACTTTGGAACAGGACTGGCTACTTAATTTGTGGGTCTTAGTGCAAAATGAAAATACGAGAACCCTTGCTCAGAAATGAAGAATTCAGGATGGTGACAGCAGAGCGTGAAACCAGACGCAAGGACCTTCTAAGCGTGGGCTGTTTGTGAGCGCGCAGGTCGTGTACCTCAAAGCCAGTGCTCAGACGCAAAGGCGGTTCCCACTCACCTGAAAGCTGTTCGCCTTCACCAGGTGTCCGCGAGAAGGAGAGAGAGCACTGCCGGCCTCCGTACAAACGAGGAGGTGATTGGTGTCTGTGCAGGAGCAAGCTCAAAGCCCCACTAGCTTCCCGGGCTCCTTCTCCCCTGCAGAGCCCAAGTCTTAAGGTGCTGGGGGTGGTACGCCAGGTACTATGGCCACAGGACACTGGCAGAGATTTACTGTTTCTAGAGAAACAGTAAAAGCAAAACCCACCCTCCTCTTCCAGGACGCAGGCGAAGACTTGTTGCTGCTGGGGGAGGGGTGGAAGCAAAAAGTCCCTGCTGCTGGGGGAGGGGCAGACACAGGTACCAGATGATGGCTGGCCTGCTGCGGGTGGTGCAAAGAACCACCACCCCAGACCCACCGCAGTTGCCAGCCCGGGTTTGGAGGCCACAGGTAGGAGGGACGGGAGTGCCAAGAAATCCTCACCCCTGAAGCCAAAGTACAAAGAGCCTGCCTGAGATTTGAGGCCGAACTGGGACAAACAGCGTCTCACCTGCTCCTACCACGAGTTTAGCACCAGCCACGAGCAACAGCTGTCTACACCGGGGACGGGGTCAGAGCCTGGAGGAGGACCCGCTGTCTGATACAGGTATGTGGGGGCCATGGAAAGCCGAGGGGGGCACGGGGACACAAGGAAGCCTGGCACCCAGCCCACCGTTAGTGGGATGTGAGGCCTCCATAGGCCTGAGGCTCTGACACTGTGAGTGATGCTGAATTCTGTACCTAGTGAAGGTATCTTTCAGAAAATGAATCATGAGGGAATGCCCTGGCGGTCCAGTGGTTAGCACTCGGCGCTCTCACTGCCGTGGGCCCGGGTTCAATCCCTGGATGGGGAGCTAAGAGCCCACAAGCTGTGTGGCGTGGCCAAAAAAAAAAATCATGAAGTTTTTTTTTTTTGGCAGAACAAAAAGAAGAAAAAAAATCAGATTTCAGTTGCCAGGTGCAGTATTGGACATCCAAAAAGGCTATCAGGCAGGAGAAATATTTTTTAAGACATACAAAAGCTGAAGGAATTCATCACCAGCAGACTTGCACTACAAGTAAGTCTTTAAGGCAGAAGAATAATTATACCAGAGTGAAATATGAATCTAAACAAAGGCATGAGGAGCCCTGGAAATAGTCTATATTTAAATGACTAAATACATAAAAGTCTTAAAGATTTTTATTATTTATATCCCTTTAAATAATAATCTACTGTTTAAACAAAAGCAGTAATGTTCTATGTGATTTTTCTTTCTCATTAAAAAAATGTTTCTTGTCTCTCTTCCCACCATTCCCCACCCCCAGCACCACGCAGCACTGCACCACATGTGAGGTCTTAGTTCCCCGACCAGGGATCAAACCTGTGCCCCCTGCATTGGAAGCGTGGAGTCTTAACCACTGGACCGCCAGGGAAAGTCCCTGTGATTTTTAATATGTGCAAAAGCAACAAGTATGACAATAGCACAAAGTTGGGGCAGGGATAAACAGAAATATTATAAGGTTCTTATACGGTATGTGGCATGGTATAATATTACTTGAAGATAGACTGTATTACGTTAAAGGTATACCACAAATCCTAAAGCTACCACTTAGAGTAACAAAACGGTAAGCTAATAAGCCACTAAAAAGATAAATGGAATACAAAATATTTAATCTAGAAGAATTAAGAAAAAAAGAACGTATGGGACAAATAGAAAACGAAGAGCAAGATGATAGACTTAAACCTAACCGTACTGATAATCACATTAATTGTAAATAGTCTAAGTACCCCCAGGTAAAGACAGAGTGTTAAATTGGATTTATTTTTAAAAATATTTATTTATTTATTTATTTAGGCTGCCCCGGGTCTTAGTTGAGGCATGCGGGATCTTTAGTTGAGGCATGTGAACTCTTAGTTGCGGCATGCATGTGGAATCTAGTTCCCTGACCAGGGATTGAACCCGGGCCCCCTGCATTGGGAACGTGGAGTCTTACCCACTGGACCACCAGGGAAGTCCCTAAATTGGATTTAAAGAATAGCACTCAACTGTATGTTGCCTTAAAAAAAACAGTGGTAATGGATAAACACCTCCAAAGAAAAACTACAGCTAATATGAAATATTGGTTGTCTTAGCTAATACAATGATGAAACATGTAAGAAAAGTCACAAAGATTAGGAAGGAAGAAAAGAGCTTTGTATTCACAGACAACATGATTTTGTAATTTAAAAAAATTCTAAGTATAAGAATTAAGTGTCTTTAATATGGCTACTGGATACAAGCACGATACTTTAAAAATCACTTATTTTTATTTATCATCAGTAAACAATTAGAAATTAAAATAGAATGGTATCATGTTTTACAACAGCATTTTAAAATCAAATAGGAGAGATAGGCAGAGAAACATTTCTGATACAGTGAATCCCGGAAACAGCAGAGAACATGTTAATCTCAGGAAGGGGTGGAGGGACTGGGGAGGGATCCCAGAGGAGATATTCTTGAAGCTGAGTCTTAAAAGCCCCCTGCGAGGAGAAAGAGTGGGGCTTGGGGGAGGAGCCGTGGGCTACGTGCCCTGAGTCCGGGGTGAGACTGGACAAGTACACAGGACTGAGCTAGATAGAGTTTGGGCACACAGGAGTTTGGGCACAAAGATTTTGAGAACTTTTCCATGTTTCTGTTGACTTGGTCTAGGGACCACCTGCTCTGCCAACCCCGCCTGCCTCGTTCCTCCCAGGTGCTCCCCACCTGGAGTCAAGGTACCAGGTGTCTAAGCCAGAAACGTGGGAGTCACTCTTGACCCCTCCCTCATCCTCACCTCCATCCAGTTAATTATCAGGGCCTGCCCTGTCTTCCTCCTAAACCCTCCCCAGGTTCACTGTCTGCTCTCCATCCCCACGGCCACTCCCCTCCTCCAGACAACCCTCTTCACTCCTGAATCCAGTGGCTGGCAGTGACTGGGTCTCACCATCTCCGAACTTTCACATTAGAGAACTCCTTCTAAAGCACATCTGACCACATTCCCCCTCTGATTGAAAACCCTTTTCATCCATCCATTTAACATATACTGAGCAAGCGTTTGTTACATGTCGAATACTGTGGACACAGCGAAGAGTAAAACAGAGAATTTAAAGCCGATTGGGGTGGCAGACATCAATCCAGTGATCCTCCACCACCAAAACAATATATAATTACAAACTGGGATGTGTGTCATAGGAGGGCCTGACCTAGTGAGGGAGGTCCTCGAATGCTCCCCAAGGTATCCATCTGAAGTTTGAATAGCAGTCATCCAGATCAAAGAGTCAAGGATGGGGCAAGAGCTGATACAAAAGCCTTAGAGGTGCCTCTCTGAGCCTCAGTTTCCTCATCTGTATAATGGGGATATTTAGAGTTGTGAGGATGAACTGAGTTACTATGTATAAAGTCCTTAGAACAGGTCCTAGGACGTAATAAATTTTCAGTAAGTGTTAACTATAATAATAATAACTAAATTTTTTTTAAAGTAGAGCTGTTGGAAGCCTATCAGCAAAGGAGTTAAATGAGAAAGTAGCATTTTTTAAAAGGTCATTCTGGCTTCAGGGAGCATGGATTGGAACAAGGAAAGAACAGATTTGGGGGGCTTAATGAGGATTCTTTTGCAGGGGTCCACTGAGAGCCATGGGACATTTAAACTTAAGGAAGCAGAGGGGACTTGGAGAGATTTTGTGATTTAGGCAGAAGAAACTACTAACCTTGATGTCTGATTGGCTGTGGGATGCCATAAGAGGTGGCAAGGGGCCTCCGGAAACTGTGGCCCTGGCAGCAGGGGGTGGTGGTGATGTTCTTCATGCAGGTCAGGGGAGCCTGGAGGAGGACCAGGTCGGGAGGTGCTGAGCCCAGTTCTGGACATATTCAGATTCAGGTACCAGGGGGCATCCAGGGTGAGGGGCTGCAGAAGCAGCGAACTAGGTCTGGAGTTCAGAGGAGAAATGGTGGCTGGAGACGTAAGATTGAAATTGTTGGCAAATACGTGAAAATTGGACCACAATCAACCCTTCTGGAAAAGGTGGGAGGAAGGCAATAGCTACATGATTTTTAAGGTTTCTCCTGGTTCCAACATGTGTAGGATTCCAAGTGTTGAGGTTGGTAGGACCCCAGAGACAAAAACCCCGCAAAAATAAATAAATAAATATATAAATAAATAAATAAATAAAATGAAATATGGTTAGATGGCAAGATTTATACACCAAATATAATACCCCAAATAGTATAATACAATGTTGAGAGAAATTAAGGAAGACTTAAAGGAGGTATATGCCATCTCCATGGAGTGGAAGACTCCATGTGAAAACATCTATTCTCCCCAAAGTGATAGATACTACAATCCTGGTCAAAAGCCCAGCAGGTTTTTGGTTGTTTTTTCTCCTATGTGTGTGACTATAACAAGCTGATTCTAAAAAGAAAAAAAAAAATTTTATTGTGGTAAAATATACAGAATTTACCATTTTAACCATTTTAAAGTGTATAATTCAGTGGCATTAAGTACATTCACAGTGGTGTGCAACCATCATCACCAACGATTTCCAGAACTTTTTCATCATCCCAAACATACTACACATTAAATAGTAACTCCCCCTTCCCTCCTTCCCCAGCCCCTGGTAATCTCTATTCTACTTTCTGTATCTGTGAATTTGCCTATTCTAGGTACCTCATGTAAGTGGAATTAAACAATATTTGTCTTTTTGTGCCTGGTTTGTTGCACTTAGCATGTCTTTGAGGGTCATCCATGTTGTAGCATATATCAGAATCTTTCCTTTTTATGGTTGAATAATATTCCATTGTACGTATATACCATATTTTCTTTATCTACTTGCCGGCTGATGGACATCTGGGTTGTTTCCACCTTTTGGCTATTGTGAATAACACTAGTATGACCACTGGTACCTAGTGTATTCTTTGTGAGATTTAAATGAGTGATTCAATTTCTTTAACAGTAACAGTAGTTAGACCCCATTTTTTTTTCCTTTTCCATTATCGTTTTTTTTTTTTTAAACATCTTTATTGAAGTATAATTGCTTTACAATGGTGTGTTAGTTTCTGCTTTATAACAAAGTGAATCAGTTATACATATACATATGTTCCCATATCTCTTCCCTCTTGCATCTCCCTCCCTCCCACCCTCCCTATCCATTATCGTTTATTACAGGATGTTGCATATGCAATAGGACGTTGTTGTTTATCCATTCTATATATAATAGTTTGCATCTGCTAGTCCCAAACTCGCCATCCATCCCTCCCCTCCCCCCCACCCCTTGGCAACCACAGGTCTGTTCTCTATGTCTGTGTAGACTCCATTTATTCTTGAGTCAGTTTGATAAGGTCAAAATACCCTAGTAATTTGCTCAGTACTTCTTTTTTGCTCAGTTTTCAAATTTATTGGCAAATATTATTCATAGTACCCTCTAGACTTTTAAATCACTTCTCTTTTATTCTGCAAATTCATGCTTTTGTTTGTGCCCCTGAATGTTTTCCTTCATTTTATTAATCTTTTCAAGTACCAACTTTGGTTCTGTTGATATTTTCTTTTGAATCTTTTCTTTCTTTTGATATTTGCTCTTAACCTGTTAACTTTTATGGAATAGTAAACATTTACCTCAGTTAATTTTCAGCTTTTCCTCTGTTACAATACAAGCATTTAGATATAAATTTCCCTGTAAAGCCTGGTTTGGTTGCACTGCACAAGTTTTGTTTCTGTAAACAGCTTCATTGAGGTATATTTTACATATGAAATATTCCCATTACAAGGGTAAAGATTTTTGGTAAATTTACCAAAAGGCGCAATCATGACCATAAACCAGTTTTAGAACATTTTCATCATTCTAACAAGAACCCTCATGCCCATTTACAGTTAATTCCCATTCCCATTGGCCAGGCAACGACATTCATTCATTCATTCATTCATTCGCTAGCTGCGCCAGGTCTTTAGTTGCCGCATGCAGGATCTTTTAGTTGTGGCATTTGGGATCTAGTTCCTTGACCAGGGATCGGACCTGGGCCCCCTACGTTGGGAGCGTGGAGTCTAAACCACGGGACCACCAGGGAAGTCCCAGGACTAATCTTCTGTCTCCATAAATTTGCCTTTTCTGGGCATCTCATAGAAATGGAATATGTGTAGTTTCTCATGTCTGGCTTCTTTCATTAGCATGTTTTGAAGTTCATCCATGTTGTATTATGTTTCAGTTCACTCCTTTTTATTAATGCTGGTTTACTATTGTATAACATTTTTGTCTATCCACTGAACAGTTGACGGACATTTAGAATGTTTCCAGCTTCCAGCTATTATAATTAATGTTGCTGTGAACATTTGCGTGCATGTCTTTGTGTGAACATGTATTTTAACCATCTACGTGGGTAGCTATGAACGAGTGGAATTGCTGGGTCATAGTTACTTTACGTTTAAGAAGCTGTCAAGTTTCCCAAAGTGGCTGCACCATTTTACATTTATCAATAGCAATGTGTGAGGGCTCCAACTTTTCCACATTCTCACCAATATTTGTTATTTGTTCATAAATAAGAAAGGCTTATTTATTATACCCTTTCTGATGGGTGTGAAGTGATATCTCAATTGTGCTTTTAGTTTACATTTCCCTAATGACTAATGATGTTGATCTTTTCATGTATTTATTAGCTATTTGCATATCTTCTTTGGTGAAATGTCTTTTCACAACTTCTGCCCATGTTCTGATTGTCTTATTGAGTGGTAAGAATTCTTTAAAAATCTGGATACAAGTCTTTTATCAGATGTGTGATGCAAAAATTTTCTTTCAGTGTATGTCTTTTAATTCTGTCCTTTGAAGCACAGAAGTTTTGAATTATTTCATGGTCCAGTTTATCAACTTAAAAATTTTGTGTACCATTCTTTTGGTGTTATTTAAGAAATCTTTGTTTAACCCACGTTGTCAAAGGGGTTCTGTGTTTTCTTGTTAAAGTTTGATCCATTTTTAGTGAATTTTTGTGTATGATGGGAGGTAAGCATCTAAGTTCATCCTTTTGCATTTGCATATAACAATTTTCCAACACCATTTGTTGAACAGACAATCCTTCCCTTAATGAACTGCCTAGCTATTTTTGCTGAAAATTATTTGACTATAAATGTAAGGATTTATTTCTGGACTTCCAATTCTGTTCATTGATCTGTATGTCCATCCTTACATCCTATACGACACTTCTTTTTTTAAGGGATTTTAATTAATTAATTAATTAATTTTTGACTGCGTTGGGTCTTTGTTGCTGCGTGCGGGCTTCCTCTAGTTGCGGTGAGCAGGGGCTACTCTTCATTGCAGTGCACGGGCTTCTCACTGCAGTGGCTTCAAAATTGTTCTGGCTATTCTATTTTATCCACGTAATTTTATATATTTTCATAACCAGTTTTTCTAAATTCTGTTTTATGGAAGTTTAAATTTCCTTTACTTCCTCTTTGACCCTTATTTTTGAAGTTTCAAAATATATAGGTATTTCTATAAATAATATTTTTGCTATTAACCTCTAAGTTAATTGCACCATAGAGAATGTCAATGTTTTGAAAGTTTTTGAGACTTGCTTTATGGCCTAATAATTGCCAATTATTATAAACGTTCCATATAAACTTGACAAGAATGTGTATTCTGTTAGGATACAGAGATGTATATATGTTTATCAATCTTATTCAAATGTGTTGTTCAAACCTTCCAGTTTTTGTATTTTACTTTATAATAACAGAGAAGAGTTGAAATCTGCCACTGTAATGAAAACTTGTCAAGCTTTCTCTGCATTTGTAAGGCTTTTTGTTTTTAACATATTTGAGGCTATTTTGGTATAAGCATTCAGGTTTAGAATTATAACTATTTGTATTGATCCTATGCTCTTAAATTTTGTTTCAAAGTCTTTTTTAATATTTATATAGATACTCCAGTTTTCCTTTGTTTAGTATCTTTTCTTGGTCTATCCCATCTTCTAATTTCAACCTATCCAAGTCACTTTGCATCCGGTGTGTGTCTTTTTTTTTTTAATTAATTATTTATATATTTTTTGGCTGTGTTGGGTCTTCGTTTCTGTGCGAGGGCTTTCTCTAGTTGCAGCGAGCAGGGGCCACTCTTCATTGCAGTGCGTGGGCCTCTCACCGTCGCGGCCTCTCTTGTTGCGGAGCACAGGCTCCAGACGCGCAGGCTCAGTAATTGTGTCTCATGGGCCTAGTTGCTCCGCGGCATGTGGGATCTTCTCAGACCAGGGCTTGAACCCATGTCCCCTGCATTGGCAGGCAGACTCTCAACCACTGCGCCACCACGGAAGCCCCCGGTGTGTGTCTTGTAATCAGGTATATAGCTGGATTTTCTAAAACACCAACTCTTACCCTTTGTCTTTTAACTAGAGAATACAGTTCATTTACGTTGATTATAATTTTGAGATGTTTATACCTATTTTTACCATCTTGTTTTCTTATATAAAGACAAAAGACTTTAGTTTTCCTCTGTGTCTTCCATCTCCACCCCGCAGACTTGGCATGTTCCCTTCTACCATCTGGAATTCATGCTGTACATTTAAACAGCACTACTACTTGTACTAAAAACTTTATCTGGAGATTAATTTATTCTCATTTCTAGATCAAAAGGTAAAGATAAAATAACATTTTGGTTTTTAAAATATTCTACCCAGCCATATGATATCCTACAGTTTTTAGCATATCATCCATAGTTTAAAATGTGAATAATACAAATTACCTAATGAAATGATGTTTAGAAATAAGAATGTCTTTTATGGCCTAAAAGTCATCAGGTACTCTTAAAAATTTTTTTCTTCTGAAAATAAGTCCTAAACAAAGAACACTACATTTAAAGTACCTCAACACAACTGTTTATTACAGGTCAAGAGATCTCATATGAAGTTACAAAAGAGTAAAACTTTCATTTAAAGTGTACCACAGTAAATCAACATGTTTTTGTTTAAAATGGAAAGTTTATTTGCTCAGTACACCAAATAGAATGCAAGCACTGTCATGACAAATATACAGAAATATGCAGATCAACATAAAATAGTAATTTAGTTTAAAGGAAGGGAAATCTCTTTAAATGTTATGACAACGTACTCCCAAGAATCTTTTTTTCAGTTAATTATACATTTCAATAAAATACACGGTAATGAATTAAGTGGAAGTTAGCTTGTGAATTTTTCTTAAAAATAAAAATCCAACCCTATTAATCCATGCCAGTTAAACATTCTAACTAAAATTTCCAAGTAAGTGCAAAAGGAGATGGAGTTAGTTACCTTTTTTGCTTGAACAGTCCCAAGGAAAATGGTTAACTACAAACACAGCAGGCAAACTGTTAAGACCGACTGATCTAGAACATAGTGTTGAACTAATTTCAGTCTCAAGTTGTGCTAAATGCTCATCATTAGTATGGCACAGTTTGGTCCATGATATGGTTTAATGCCAAGACAGATCCCAATTTGTTACAGAAACACAGAGATTACTGTTGCTTTTTTTTGTTTTGTTTCTAAATATATATATTTTTAAAAGCCAGGTATACTTCCACATACAAAGGCAGGTTTTCCCAGGACGAATTTACAGAAAGTAGTCTGGGGTGCGCCGGGTCACATGAGGCTCTCCACGACGAGGTGCTGGGTCAAACTGAAGGCTATAAATGGCAAAAAAGAAAGCAAATGGTTAAAGGATTTGACGCTGCAGGCAAACGAATCAATAAAGAACAAGACACCGAGGTAGAAAGAGCAGTCCTCGTCTCCCACCTTTTCTGTGTTGTTTATGGCTGGAATGACCCTGGGTAGGTCAGTGCAGGTGTTCTCTTTCATAGAACTATCTCACAGAGCTACGGTGAAGATTCAGGCAGACAAGATGTCTGGTTCATGTCTGGCATAAATGGTTTGTAGTATTACTATCAGTTGAATAGAAGTAAAGAGAGCAGACATGCTTGTTTTAGATTTTAGAGGAAAAGCCTTCAGTCTTTCACTATTAAGAATGATGTAATTAGCTGTGGGGTTTCTGTAGATGACATTTATCAGGATGAGAAAGTTCCCTTCTTTGACTAGTTGAGTACAGCTGACCCTTGAACGACACGGGGTCGGGGTCCCGACCCTCTGCAGTTAAAAATCCGAGTATAACTTATAGCCAAGCCCTCCGTATACGCGGTTCCTCCCTACCTGTGGTTCCAAAGCCCCTGTAGTGCTGTAGTGTTTAGAGTACTAAAAAAAAAATCCACATACAAGTGGACTCACGCAGTTCAAACCCATGTTGTTCAAGGGTCAACTGTACTTTTATTGTGAAAGGGTGCTGGATTCTGACAAATACTTTTTCTGGCCTTAATGAGATCATGTGGTTTTTGTCCTTTATTAATATGGTTTATTACAAGAACTGATTTTCATATTTTGAACCAATTCGCATTCCTAGGCGAAATCCCACTTGGTCCGTGTATAATTCTTTTTATATACTGCTGGATTTGGTTAATATTTTGTTGCAGATTTTTGCGTCTATATACATAAAGAGTATTGATCTGTAGTTTTCTTAAAATGTCTTTGATTTTGGTATTAGGGTAATATAATCTTTAAAGAATCGGTTGGGAAGTAATCCCTCCTCTTCTGTTTTTTTGTAGGTCTTTGTGAAGGACTGGTGTTAATTCCTTTTTAAACATTTGGTCAATTCACCAGCGAAGCCAACTGGGCCTGGGCTTTTCTTTGTAGGAAGTTTTAAAATTATTAATTTAATTTCTTCATTTGTTACAGGTTTATTCAGATTTTCTATTTCTAACTGAGTCAGTTTTGGTAGTTTTTCTTTTTGTCCTTCTAGGAATTTGTCCAGTTTATCCAAGTTACCTAATTTTTTTTTTTTTTTTTAATTGTTTTTAATTTAACAATGTCAGGTAATACAGAAAACACATCTATGGAGTGACTTCAGAGTTTGGAAAGAGGTCCATTTACCTATAAATTATTATATGGGGGCTTCCCTGGTGGCACAGTGGTTGAGTCTGCCTGCCAATGCAGGTGACACGGGTTCGAGCCCTGGCCTGGGAAGATCCCACGTGCCGCGGAGCAACCGGGCCCGTGAGCCATAACTACTGAGCCTGCGCGCCCGGAGCCCGCGCTCCACAACAAGAGAGGCTGTGATAGTGAGAGGCCCGCGCACCGCGCAAGTTACCTAATTTGCTGCCATATAGTTATTGTATTCTCTTATAATTCTTCTTCTTTCAGTAAGGCTGAAGTAAGTCGGGATTTTGGTAATGTGAGTCTTCACTCTTTTTTTTTCTTGGCCAGTCTAGTTAAGGCTTTTCAGTTTTGTCAAAAAGAGACAACTTTTGGTTCCGTTGGTTTTCTCTAATATTTTTCTACTATTTCATTTTATTTCCACTGCTAATTTTATTTCCTTCCCTATGCTTGCACTGAGTTTAGTTTGCTCTTCTTTTTCTAGGTCCTTAAGGTGTACAGTTAGGTTATGGAGGCTGGAAGTTGGAGACCAGGGTGCCAGCATGGGTGAGTACTGGTGAGAGCCCTCTTCTGGGTTACAGATTGTCAACTTCTAATTCTATCTGATTTTTAATACAGGCATTTACAGCTATAAATTTCCCTGCAAACACTGCTTTCACTGTATCCCACAGGTTTTGGTACACTGTGTTTTCATTTTCACTCATCTCAAAGTATTTTCTCATTTCCCTGGTGATTTCTTCTTTGACCCCCCCCCCCCAAAGGTTATTTAGGAGTGTCTTAATTTGTACCTATTTATACATTTTCCAGTTTTTCTTTTGTTATTGATTTCTGATTTCATCCCACAGTGTCTGGAGAATATACTTTGCATGACTCCAATCTTCTTAAATTTTCTAAGGCTTGGGGTTTATATCCAAGCACATGGTCAGTGTTGGAGAATGTTCCATGTGCGATTGAGAAGACTCTGTGTCCTGCTGTTGCCGAGTGGAGTGTTCTGCAGATGTCGGGTAAAGTTGTAGTGTTTTTCAAGCCTTCTATTTCCTTGCTGATCTTCTGTCTAGTTCTGTTATTGCAAGTGGCATAATAAAGTCTCCAACTATTTTTGTTTGTCCGTTTCTTCCTTCAATTCTGTTCATTTCTGCTCCATATATTCTAGGGCTCCACTGTTAAGTGCATATGTTTATGACATATTTTCCTAATAGTCTGACTCTTTATCATTGTGAAGTGTTCTTCTTTATTTCTAGTTACAGTTTTTGTTTTGATATCTGTTTGGTCTGGTATTAGTATATCCAGTCCAGCACTATTATGGTTACTATTTGCATGATGTATCTTTTCTCACCATTTTTAACCTATTTGTGTTTTTGAATCTAAATTATGTTTCCTGTAGACATTATAAAGCTAGATATTTAAAAACAAAAACACCAACTTGATAATTTCTGCCCTTTGATTGCATTGTGTTGATGACTCATTCAGTGTTATTGATATGACTGGATTTATACCTGCCATTTTCTTTTTTTTTTAAATATGCCTTTCTTTGTTTATTGGTTCCTGCTTTAACTGCTTTCTTTTTAGTAAAATATTATTTTCTAACATAGTATTTAAATTCCTTTAATAACTTTACAATTATTTTTCTTTTTTAGTGGTTGCTCTGGAACTTAGAATACACAACTTATGAAATTCTACTTCAGATTTATAAATTCTGGTGATTTAAGAGGTATTTACTCCTAGATAGCATATAGCTCCTTTCCATTTCCATTCCCCGTTTTTGGTATTGATGTTATACACAGTATATGTTACAAACCCCCAAAATTATTATATAATACTTTTTAATATAATTACTATTTTATATACTCTTATGACCCTAAAGAAGCTGAGAGAGAAGGAGAGTGAGTGTATATTTATAGATTTTTGTTAAATAACCTTCTCATTTTTATTTTCTTCATATTCTTCCTTTAATTCAAATTACCATCTGGTGTCACTTCCTTGCTTTAGTACAGCTTTGTTCCCACCCACCTCCTCTGTGCTGTTACTATCAAATCTACGACTGCATTTCTATATATTGTTTCTTTTAAGTTCAATTATACTACAAATATATCCTTATTGTGTCATGCAACTGGTTTTTAAATCACTTAAGAAGGTGCAATTCTACCATCTTCTACTATTACTACCTTGTGTGTGCAGTTGACTTACTGTCTGGTATCATCTGCTTTCAGCCTGAAGTGCTCCCTCTAGTATATCTTGTACGGCAGGTCTGCCAGCACTGAATTCCCTCAGTTTTTGTTTATCTGGCTATGCCCTTCTTTTGCGTTCATTCTGAAGTTGTGCTGGATATGACCTTGATTTTTTATTTTCAGCACTTTGAGTATGTTTCATTGCCTTTCTGAGGAAATGTCAGCTGATTATTCAATGAGGTTCCCTTTTGTAAGTCATTTTTCTCTTACTGCCTTCAAGATTATTTCTTTTAGACTCTCAACATTTTGACCATGATGTGTCTGACTGCTCCTGTGTGGGTACAGCCTAATATACATGCACAGCCGTCTTGTCTCCCAGAGTTGACTGTGATGATCTCAGGAAAGCTCTTCTTCACTATCTCTTTCCCTGGTTTTACCTGTTAAAAGTTCTCCTTGCTCTCCTCTTTTGCTTGTTGCTACTAGTATCATGGGAGCTATGAGAGCCTTCTTCATTGGTCTCCACCATAATACCCACTGTCTTCAACAAAATACTTAGGCTTGCAATTCTCGACCCTCTGTTCTAAGTAAGGTCAGCCCCCTCAGGCAGAGGTAAGGAACCTTTTGTTCTGCATCTCTCTCTGAACAGAACTTCTATGCCACTGTTCCAGAGTTGCAGGCAGGTATGATGGCCCACTTCTTAGTGACCACCCCTGTTCTAGAGTAGGCACTGAGGCAAGAACTGGGGATACAGCATTCCCTGCCTGCCACACATGACTGGAACAGAGCCTCCACCCTAGGAGCCAGGGAGGGGAGGGAGTCTCAGCCTGACCGACTGCACCCACTGGGAGCAGAGCTTCTGTAACCCTGAACGGGGACAGGTGAGACACGCTGGCACCTGCCCCCCCAGGGGGAGAAACCACAGCCCTGGACGGGGACAGGTGAGATACGCTGGCACCTGCCCCCCAGGGGGAGAGACCACAGCCCTGGATGGGGACAGGTGAGATACGCTGGCACCTGCCCCCCAGGGGGAGAGACCACAGCCCTGGATGGGGACAGGTGAGATACGCTGGCACCTGCCCCCCCAGGGGGAGAGACCACAGCCCTGGACTGGAGACTGGGGACTGGGGGAGGGGAGAAGCCCCATCTTCTTGACCATACCCACCCAGGACAGAATGACTGCAGTGTCGTTTCTGTACAGGGGACCTGGAAACAGGAGGGAACACTTGTGACTCAAATTCCACAGACTCTGGTGTTATACTGAGAGTGAGCAGATCCAGAATAAGTGTTTCTGTATTTGCTGTATACATTTAGGACAAATTCCAAACACTTGAAACAATTATTTAAAGTAACGTTTTCCAGTCCAGTGTTTGTTCCTACTGGGGAGAGGGTTTGCCATGTTCCTCACTCCGCTATTCCAGAAGCAAAACTCCTCTACCTCTAACTTCAATAATCCACATTGCAATTTTCCTTCTGAAAGTGATTACATACAATTAAAATTTAAAGCTACTTACAAGGAATACTTCAAAGTGTCATCTAATTCCATGATAGCAGCCTGGTTCCCACAACGGTAACAGTAATTCGGTGCACTGAAAATGGTAACCACATTCCGATCGTGACACCAATTGTATCCCTGCAGCATTTAAAAAAAAAAAAAATCAGTATTTCACCATAAAATCATAATGTTGACATAGCCAAGTTTAGAAAACTAAACTCAAAAGTTACGAGTATTCTCTGTGGAAATGCAGTCTTCTGTGTTACCTTATGTGGTGTCCATCTTTAATATGTACATCTGCACTGAGATTCAGCTATGGAGCTCAGTAACTGTTTTTCTGCTTAAGATCGTGGCTAGGATGTATATTCAGATTTCTCCCACAATGATGGAAGATGTCTCAATTCTTCCTCATAAATTATGTCAATTTTTGCTTTATGTACTTTGACTCTATTACTAGGTAAATAAAAATTTAGAATTATTCTCTCCTATATAACTGGGCCACTTTTCATCAGCAAAGACCTCTTTCTATTTCTAAATATACTACTGTCTTACAGCCTTTTCTGACTCATATTATTAACTATATTTTGGATAATTATCTAATTGATATACTAATACACCATTTTCCATCCCTCTATTTCTAGTCTGGGGTATCATTTATGTTTTAGATAAATCCAAAATAATGGGTGAATTTTTTGATTATTTATCCAATGTGAGACTCTCAGTATTTTAGGGAAGTAAAAATTTTTATCCATTCACATTCCTTATGATTATAATGAGGTTTATCTTTACTGTACAAATCTATGTTCTTTATTACCATGCTGTTACCCCTTCTGCCTCTGTTGGGTTAGTGAAATTTTCTCTAACATCTTGAAGCTACTCCCTACTGGTTTGGAAGGATTATATTCTATTTATATTCCTTTAATGTTTAAAAAATAGTAACATCATGGTAGAGAAATGTGGCAGGCACCACCTTAACTAAGTGATCCAAATTAGTTAATAGCACTAGCACTGGGAAAGATCTCATGACCTGATATGATGTGCTGAGAAGGACACATCATCATACTGTGATATGCCCGCCAAAAGTGCATATCCCGAATCACAAGGAAACATCAGCCAAACCACAAATGAAGGCGATTTCTACAAAATAAAATTGCTTGTAGTCTTCAAAAATGTCAAGATTATGCAAAACAAAGGAAATCTGAGGAATTTCCACATCCAGGGGGACTGAATACAGCATGATACTGGATGAGATTATAGGTGCACACACAATTAAATTTTGCTCTAAAAAAAATTTTGCTATAAAGGACATTGGTGAGATAATAAAAATTTGACTAAAGCGTTTATAGACTTAAAATTTTTTTTTATTATTTTATTTTTTTGGCCGTGCTGCGAGGCTTGTGGGATCTTAGTTCCCTGACCAGGGATCAAACTTGCGCCCCCTGCAGTGGAAGCACGGAGTCTTAACCACTGGACCGCCAGGGAAGTCCCTGAATAAAGCACTTAGATAATGGTACTATATCAATGAAGATTTCCTGACCCTGATAACTATACTACGGTTATTTAGGAGAAAGTCCTTATTTTTATAAAACACACATGGAAATTTGGATGTAAAGGAGGATCTCACCTGCAACTGACATTCAAACAGTTAAAGAAAAAAAGTAATGTGTGAGGGGAAAGGGGAATAGGAAGGGAGAAAGAATGGTAAAGCAAATATTAAAATATTTATATTTGAGGAATCTGAGTGTAGGACAGAAAGGAATTTTTTGTTACCATTTTTTTGCAATTTTTCTTGAAGTCTAAATTAATTTCAAAAGAGATATAGGGCTTCCCTGGTGGTGCAGTGGTTGAGAATCCGCCTGCCAGTGCAGGGGACATGGGTTCGAGCCCTGGTCTGGGAGGATCCCACATGCCGCGGAGCAACTAAGCCCGTGAGCCACAATTACTGAGCCTGCGCGTCTGGAGCCTGTGCTGGGCAACAGGAGAGGCTGCGATAGTGAGAGGCCCACGCACCACGATGAAGAGTGGCCCCCACTTGCCACAACTGGAGAAGGCCCTTGCACAGAAACGAAGACCCAACACAGACATAAATAAAATAATTAATTAATTTAAAAAAAAAAAAGTGAGATATAATTTTGCCCTGGCCAACTAGTACTTTCCCTACTTGCTAAAATCAGCCAAGTTTTTTCTCCTTTCATTTAGGTAATGGGGAGGAATGTTTCTGACATTCTAAGTCATGAAGCTTTATTAGAGAGACATTTATTTGAAACAGAGATCATCATCCTATAGGAAGAGGACATACCTCCATTACAAGTTGGTGAGCACGAGAAACCAGTGTGAGACCATTGGCATGGTTAAATGTTTCAGAAATATCTTGTCCAAATGTGTAGCCAGCGCCGCGTGGTGAAATACCCCACCCACCACGATCATCTGGATCTGACCATAACAGATCACACATTGGGCCCTGGCAAAGAAAATGAAGTATGCGATGTCAGTTATGAGTGCTCATATTTAACTAATCTAGGGTTACCACAATGTGGTTATATTTCTTTCTTTTTCATTAAAACTAAGTTTACCTCATGTGGGACTTCTTGTAAGCGATCCAGGGCTCTTATATGATCCAGTGTGTCTATGGATGGGGAGAGGCCACCATGGAGGCAGAATATCTGTTGATGAATTTAAAAAGAAAATGGATTTGTTTTATTAAATGCTAAAAGTTAATGGAGAGTAAATAATGGTTACCGATGTCAATCCTAGTCGCTTTTCTTTTCAAAATAGCATTTAATAATAGTCACAGTGGAAAATGTATAATACACAATGGAAAAAAACAAAAAATGCACGACCAGAGAGCTGTTAACATTTAAATATACTACTTCTTTTTTCTTTATAATCCTAGGTATTTTATATAGTGTATTTCCACTTTCCCTAGAATGCGATTTCCGTGCTTGTGACCCACGATTAACTTTTTCTGTTGGTTACTGCTGACAATATAAAAATTTAAAATTTCTCTTACTGCAAAGACCCTACTGATTCCTGTTATTGGTTGTAATAGTTTTTCAGTTTTCTAAGAGTTTTCTGCGTACATAATCATGTTGTTTGCAAAAATATTTTTGTTATTTTGTTCTCAATGTTTATACCTTTTAATTATTTTTATTGCTCAGTGCACTGGCTAGGACTTCCAAAAACAAAATTGAATAATAAGATTTCTTTGGGGGAGGAGGGGAGGGGAGAGATACTACTCCCAGGTCCATTCTCCAGGGATTCTAAGTCAGAGATAATAAAGTTTTAGAGGGCATTTTTCTCCTGATTTTGAGGAGAAGGTTTCTGATGTTTTGCTGATAAGTATAGTCAGTGTAAGTTTCTTCATCCAATTAGTGTCATTTTACTCCTTAATTGAGTTTTAAATAAAGATACAGGACTTTGTTCAAATGGTTTTGGTCTGATTTCATTCTACTGTGCTTGCCATGTCTGGTTTGGCATTGGGGTTATACTGGCCTTACAGAGTGAGTTTTGAAGCTCTCCACCTCTTCCTAAGCTTTCAAACTCAGAAATGTTATGTTCCTTAAAGGTTTGGTAGAATTCTCTATAAAATACCTAGACCTGATTACTCTCCAATTTCTTCTTAGTCTGATGGTCTATTTACATTGGTCTGATTTCTTCAAAACAATTTAATAATTAATATTCTGCTATAATAAATTTCATCTATGTTTTCAAGTTTATTGGAATAAAGCTGCAACTGTTTTTGTGATTTGTTAAGTACCTCCATACTTAGAGTAATGCCTTATTTCTCATTCCCAGTGTTTTATGTGACCTCCCTCTCTTTTTCTAGATCAGTTTTGACTATTATATTTCTTTAATAGACTTCTCAAAAACTGCTTTGGGCCATTTTGATCAACTATGTATTTTTGGTATCTATTTCTGGTTTTATTTTTAATTAACCCAAGTTTATTTTACTGTTTCATTCTTTGAATTAAATGTAATTTATAAATAAATGCATTTCCTTGCATTTCATCCCTTACTTACATCTAAAAGTTTTGGTTTACACTATACTTCCACTTGGTCATTTAGAAATGACTTCTATTTTATGAGTGTTAGCAGAAGACTGTGAAAGTTCCCAAGGAGGTAGATTTGTCCTACTACTCAGAATCAGAAACTGTCACTTAACACATGGTGTATAAATAGATGTATCAATAGATGGAAAGGGAAGCAGGAAGATGGAGAGGATGAAAGGAAGAACTTGCCGATCTCAACGTGTATAAAACTTACCCAGTTCCCTGTTCTGAAACTTTAAGTATAAGGGAAAGAGGCAGAAAAGGCCAAGGAGATGCAGAAAGAATGTCATGTCAATCTAGACCCTAAATTACTAATAGAAAATCTTTTCCTACTTTTATCTGTCCCCACATACATACCTGTCCATCTACTAAAGCTGTAAGTGGCAGATAGTCAAACAGATCTGTAAAGTATTTCCAAACATTGGCATTCCCATACTTTCGCAGACATTCATCATAAAAGCCATATACTTGGGTAATTTGTCGGCTTTCGTGGTTTCCTCTCAATATTGTAATACGTTCTGGATAACGCACCTGAAGGAAAAGGAAAAGGAAAAGAAACCCATGGAAGTATTTTTACTAGTGTTATGCTAAGCACATTAACCTCTGACCCATTTCTTTAAATGGGCCTCAGTCTGCTAGTACATTAAATGTAAATTCTTTTTCAGAATAAAAAATTTTCTCATTCATCACCAGGTCCTCTTGATTAAGCTTTGAAATATTTTCTTATGGCCATCCTTCTTACTATGTATCCATACTCCCCTCACTGGAATCCTTCTTAACTGGTAACTATTTTATTATAATAAAATCATATCTGACTCTTTGTCTCTAATATCTTTTTCATACTCAAATTATCACTAGTCTTCTTAGTCTTTCCAGAACACTATGACTTTTTAATGCTCCACGGACACAGAAGAGATCTGGACCCAAGACAAACTCTCTACAGACTAACTTCTCCCTCCCTTTTATTTCCCACAGAAGAATGTATTTGTAAACAGAACACAAAAACAGGCCCTGCCTGGCTAGAGGTGAAGATGGTGAGGTGTAGGAAGGGAATGAATAACTTTTTTTTATATATCTTTGTTATGCTTTAGTTCACTTCCTAGAACCTGTATATTTTACAGTATTATGTTGAAAACCAACTTTTTATGATGTACATGTATTGTTAAAAATTCATAAATAATTAAATATTTGACAATTTTGGGGAAAACAAGAAATTTTAGACATGTCAAAAAAAAAAAAAAAAAAAAAAACCAGGCCCTACCAAATGTGGGCAAGATTTCAAATGTATTTATATAGTTTCCTTTCCATAACAGAACATAGAGACATACTTTATGGCATACTTTTTGGTTAGCAATGTGTCTGATAAGTATAAAAAAGCATCAGACTCTGCAAACCAAAAAGCTGCAAATGCATACTTCACACGTATTCACTAAGCATCCATTATGTGTCCAGCACTAAGCACAGCGTTCAAATCTAGTACCAGGTCCACACAAATATAATACATGAATTCTGCTGGTTAGGGACTAACTTCACTTAAGGAAGTATGAGAAACAAGGCAATAAACCACTATGTAACATAAATAAGGGATGGGAGAATACATTTTATGATAATTTAGAGTAGAAGGAGTAAAGCTAAGGTGATTGAAGGCTTCATGGAAGAAGTAGGACTTGAGCTGAGTCTTGGCAGAAGGGGTAAGAAATCAGAGACAGAGTAATCGTTTGGGGAAATCAGGTAAATATTTGGAGATAGCCAGAGCACTGAAATACTCTGATTTGAGGCAAAGAGTTTATGCTACCAACTACTAGCAGCAGATTCAGGCTAGACAGTAGAGGACCAGCCAAGGAGTGTGAGCTCGATTCTGCAGGTAACACAGAATCATTGAAGAGTTGGGAACAGTGAAGTAACAAGATGAATGTTAAAAGAGAGATTTAATCTGGCAGCATATGCCAGGTAGATCTGGAGGGGTCAGATCCTGGAGGCAGAAATATTAGCTACCACACTACTGCACTAATTAAAGTGTGAAGTGATTAAGATATGCATTGTATGATAGTAAAAATAAAAAGACAGGGCTTCCCTGATGGCGCAGTGGTTGAGAATCTGCCTGCCAATGCAGGGGACACGGGTTCGAGCCCTGGTCTGGGAAGATCCCACATGCCACGGAGCAGCTGGGCCCGTGAGCCACAACTACTGAGCCTGCGCGTCTGGAGCCTGTGCCCCGCAACGGGAGGGGCCGCTATAGTGAAAGGCCCGCGCACCGCGATGAAGAGTGGCCCCCACTTGCCGCAACTAGAGAAAGCCCTCGCACGAACCGAAGACCCAACACAGCCAAAAATAAATAATAAATTAATAAATAAAGTAGCTATAAAATTAAAAAAAAAAAAAAAAAGATCAAGGTGACCAGCTAGCTGTGTGACCTTGGCCACAACACTTTAAAAAAATAAAAAATAAAAAAAATAAAAAATAAAAAGACACAGGAATAACAGATTTTGCAAGGCAAGAATTTTTTAAAAACTTACTAGTTGACTATACATGAGGGATAAGTTGACTAAAAATGATTCCAAGACTTCAGCTATGGATTACCTACAACAATAATTTACCAGAAGTAGGCAGGAGAGGTTTAACGTATCGTGTTCGTGTCTCTCTCTCAAAAGATGTAAAATGAACTATTATTTTAAGGGGCTATAGAGTGAATGGATCATAAACTAGAACATCTGATATGCAATGCCGCCACTCTTGCCTTTTGCTGATCAAAGCTTGAAAAAAAAAAAAAAAACTTCATTAACCATACCTTTAATGCCACAAGAAGAGTCACAGTCTCCACAGAATAATAACCTCTGTCTACATAGTCACCCATGAATAGATAGTTTGTATCTGGTGATTTCCCACCGATTCTAAAGAGTTCCATAAGATCATGGAATTGACCATGCACATCTCCACAGACGGTAACAGGACAGCGGACCTCTTGCACATTTGATTCTTTTGTTAAAATTTCCTTAGCCTGTTAAAAAAAATGAAATCAACAATTAAAAAAAATTCTATCACAAATTTGAAGGCATCATTTCTTGTCCATTAAAACAAAATCTGCAGGAAAAAACCACCTGAAATGTGTATTATAAAATCATAAAACTAAAACCACAACAAGATACCACTTTACACCTACTAGGATGGCTAAATAAAAAAGAATTACAAGTGCTTTTGAGGATGTAGAGAAACTGGAACTTTCACACAGTGTTGGTGAAAATCTAAAATGGTACAACTGCTGTGGAAAACAGTCTGACAGTTCCTCAAGGTGTTAAACATAGAATTACCATGTGATTCAGCAATTCCATCCCTAGATATATACTTAAGAGAAATGAAAACTTAAGTTTACACATGTTCATGGCAGCATTACAATAGCCAAAAAGTGGAAACCACCTAAATGTCCATTAACTAATGAACAGACAAATATGGTATTATTCAATGGACTATTATTTAATAATAAAAAGAAAAAAATGACGTACTGACACATGCTATAACTTTGAAAACATATTAAGTGAAAGAAGACAGTCACAAATGGTCATATATTGTATGACTCCATTTACGTGAATTGTTTAGAACAGACAAATCTACAGAGACAGAAGATTAGAGTTGCCTAGGGCCGAGGGGTAATAACTAAGGGGCATGGGATTTCTATGCCTATTCTCATACCCTATAGGCAGGAATGCACATCTTTGGAAAGCTAACAAAATGTAAACTGATCTGAGGCAAAGACTGCCTAACCTCAATATCCACTATCCCTTTCCTTCTCAATAATTAAACTAATTGTATTCAATCAGATAGCCATGCTCTGAGCTGAAAAACTACATTTCCCAGCTGTCTTAGTTCAGGCTGCCGTAACAAATAACAGACTAGGTGGCTTAAACAACAGAAATTTATTCCTCACAGTTCTGAAGATTAAGAAGCCCAAGATCAAGGTGCCGGTTGATTCGACTCCTGGTGAGGACCCTCATCCTGGTTTGCAGAGGGACACCTTCTTGCTGTGGACGCCTTCTTAACATGGTATTGAGAGAGAGAGGTCATCTCTCTAGCGTCTCTTCTGATAAAGGGCACTAATACCATTCATGAGGGCTCTACCCTCATGACCTAATTACCTACCAAAGGCCCCACCTCCAAGTACCATCACACTGGGGATCAGGCATCACCTATGAATTTTGAGAAGATACAAATATTCAGTCCATAGCGCCAGACTCTCATGCAACTACAAATGGCTGTAAGACTAAGTTCCGGTCAGTGTGATGTAAGGAGTGTTATGTGGGAACCAGAAAGTTTCCTTAAAGAGGGGGTGTGCCCTTCATCACTCTCCATCCTGTTTCCTAGAATGTATACGTGATGGCTGGACTCCAGCAGCCACCTCTACCATGAAGAGGGGCTGCTCCCTAGTACGAGCAAGCCGAGTGTTGGAAGACGTGGCAGGCTGACAAAGCACACTGCAAAGGGATACGCCCTTCCTGATCACCAGAACCTGTGTATATTACCTCGTATGAAAAAGATGTGATTAAGCATCTTGGGGGAGGCACTTATCCTAGATTATCCCAATAGGCCCTAAATGTAATTACATATACCCTTGTTAGAGAGGGAGAGGGAGTTTTGAGACAGACACACGGACAGAGAAGTCCATGTGAAGAGAGAGGCAGATTGAAGTGATGTGGCCAAGGAATGCCAGCAGTCACCAGACGCTGGAAGAGGCAAGGAACGGATTCTCTCTTAGAGCCTCCAGAGGGTCTGTGGCCCTGCTGACACCTAGGTTTTGGACTTCCAGCCCCCAGAGCTGTGAGGGATAAATGTCTGTTGTTTTAAGCTGCCCAGTTAGTGGTAATTTGTTACGGCAGACCCAGGAAACTAACACAGCAAGATGTCTGGTTTCCTGATACCTCAGTGGACTTATCACCCCTGGACTGCTTATCTCCAGATTTTCCTGTACATGAAGAAATACGAACTGCAACCTTGGTTAAGCCTTTATTATTTTGGATTTTCTGTTACACAAACCAAACCTAACACTAACTGCTACATGGCTACACTACTGGACCAAGCAACTCCACTTCTAGGCATCTACACTATGAATAAAATCAGCTAAATATGTACGGATATAAGTAAAGGAATGTTTGCTTTTAAGAAAAAAAACCAAAACTATAAATGTACACTAGATAGTTAAGAAAACAAATATGAAACATCCATAGAATGGAATACTAAGTAGACATTAAGAATGTTATAGAAGTATATTTGATATAATGAGTATTTGGTATATAAATGAAAAAGGCAAGTCACAAAACTACAAGATCACCTGTTTAACAAGAAAAACTGTCTAGGAGTTCCACACCAAGAAAACTGCTCTAACAATTTTTAGGTATGATCATGTTAGGTTCTTCAAATAGCTGGTTCAGATCACAGGACCAAACTTTCACAGCAGAGTCATTCAAGTCAAGCCCAAAGCATTAATGCACTGGGGTTAAAGACAAAAAGTCCTTAATATAAGAACCAATTTATAGGGACTTCCCTGGCAGTCCAGTGGTTAAAGACTTCGCCTTCCAATGCAGGGGGTGCGGGTTCAATCCCTGGTTGGGGAGCTAGGATCCCACGTGCCTTGTGGCCAAAACACCATAAAAAACATAAAACAGAAGCAATACTGTAACAAATTCAATAAAGACTTTAGAAATGGTCCACATTAAAAAAAGAAAAAAATCTTTAAATAAAAAACAAACCAATTTATAGAAGCCAAATCCCAAAGTTAAAAGGATCCTAGTATAACGGCTGAAGATTGAGAAAACAAGTAGCAGAGGTCTTTCAAGAGCAACAATACCTCCTGCAATAGAACTAACAACTGGAAAAAAGTCATGACAACAAGCTTAAAGTGAGTAAAATCATTATGTCATCTGCTTAGCAAGCATCAAGTAATTTGTTTTTCAAGTCAAATGGGAGCAAATAACCAACATTTTCCAGAAATATTTAAAACAGAATCCTCTAGTCATGTAACATTAAGAATTTTTAACAAGCTAACCCTACTTAAAGAACCTACTAAAGGAAGTATTACCAAAAACAGAGGAAAGATTACTTAATATATAGTTTCCACACAGGACAAGTTAGGAGGCTGATAAACCATTCACTCTGATGTACACCATCCACCGCAATCACATGACATATCAAAATATTCCTGAAGAGTAAGGTTCATGTATCCATGTCACATCTGTCAAGTGTCTGTTATAGGCCAGGCACCAGAGAGAAAAAGAGGAACAGGTAAACTCTCCACCTCAAACACGCTGGCTTTGATGAGCTCAAACCAAACAAAATAAAAACTTCTGTATACAGAAAGAGATAAAAGAAAAAGCCTGAGGAAATATTTACAGCACACAGGATAACAGAATAATACTGACATCTGTAGTATAAAGGTATTTGTAGAATAAGTTACAATATGCCTCAAAAATAATTGATTCAGTCAATCCTAATTAAGAGGTCACATTTTTGAGAGGCCCAAGAAAACTATTTATATGAAAGCATTTGAGAATATAAAGCTCTGAATTAGCCTTCACTGTTTAAAGTGTTAAACAGAAGAAGGTTTTAAACTATTTTTATAACAGTTGACTTAAAATTTAAAGTTATATTTTCTGTATTTTAAATCAAAAAGTTAATTTTTAAGTCTAGGTAGGGAGATTTTCTACATTGATGGCTTTATTAGTTCCCAAACTTGTAATAGTGACACTATGAAGTTTTGTTGAAAAACTTTTATTCACTTACTATACTGATCTCAAGTTTTAAGAGTAAAAAGGGGTCATGAGACTAAAAAGCTTGGAAATCATTATATTAATGCATCTGTTCTGTGGACTTACATGTAAGATGAAAGATAAGGGTAAGCCGGCTCACATTACTACAAAGACATGTATCATTCACCTCAACTTGCTTTCTGTGACTATTTCGTCCTATGACACCAATCCAAAACACTGATGTTAGAATACATAAAACAAAATCCCAACGAAAGTCTGTATACACACTGTTAGAATCACAAAGAAAGTCAGTCTACCTCCAGGTTCATCTATGCCAACTGGATGCACCTAGCCCAGACTTTTAATCTGAAGTGACTCTAAGCAGTGGGGACAATGGCAAGTTCTACTCCCACACAGGTGTTCTCTCCAGCGTTCTAAATCGTTGCTATGGTATGATTTTGACTGTGGCTCCAATCTCTCTTTAATTTCTGCAAAACTTCCAAGCTTGGTTCTCCAGCTTGCCTTCTGATTCTAGGCTACTAAACATTCTTCTGGCAAATGACATTTCTGCTTAAGTTAGCCTGGTAAACTTCCCAAGAGTTATGAACAGTGCAGTCCATATTTTTCTTCTCTTTGCCTATAGTTAGTTAGAATGAGATTATACATGCAGAAATCTTCCAGAAAAATGAGTTCTCCACCCATTTGAAATCTAATTGTGTAACCCTAAGACCTATATACCCTTCAGTTTCTTCACTGAGACTAGTCTGTATCTCTCTAAAATGTGAAGTCTTACCTTCCACGTGTGTAATGTGGAAATAGCTATGCTTTTCCAAATTCAAATTCTCTAAGGGTTGATTCTTAGCTGTGTGGCAAAATACAATATTCTATTATCATCATGTTACTGAAGTATCTTTTTTTCAGGGGGAAGAGAAGACCTAAACTGTGGGTTTATTTTTCTCATGTAACAAGAAGCCTGGACGTAGGCAGCGCTGGGTTGGTGCAGCTTCTCAAGGGCCATTGGGGCAGCAGACCCTTTCCCTTCACCTTCTCTGCCATCCTTAGTAAACGGAATCACCATCTCATGGTCATAAAATGATGATGCATCTGTAGGCACTGCATCTGATATCTTACTCAGCAAGAAGGGGCAAAAGGCCAAAGGGCACATGCCAATCTAGTCTATCCATCTCACAAAGCTTTCCCAGAATTTTTACTGGCCAGCTGGGACACATGCTCCCTGCTGCCCAATCAGTCACTGGGATGGGGCGAGAATGAGGGCAGAGGTATTACAAGGTGTAATTCCAATTAGAACTGAAGGAAATTTTAGAGATTATCAAGCATCTCCTTAAAGGTCTGGCAAACGGCCAGAAATGTCTGAGATCACAAATGAAACAGCATTTTTACCAAGTTTATTCATAAAACAGCTTCCCAATTTTGTTCAGAAAAAAAATCAAACTGAAGAGCATAAGTCATTAGAGAGTTCAACTGGACCCGATGTCTATTTTTGTGATTATTAATTAAAAAAAAAAAACTCAGCCAATGGTTCCAACTCTAAAAAGGAAACCTGCTTCATATATGAACATTATCATTACTGTCTCACTTTAAATATAGAAATAAAAAGCCCCAAAATGTAAATATTATCCAATTCAATTAAAAAAAAAGATTTATTTAATTTTGGCTGTGTTGGGTCTTCGTTGCTGCAGGCGGGCTCTCTCTAGTTGCGGCGATGGGGGGCTACTCTTCGTTGCTGTGCGCGGGCTTCAGTAGTTGTGGCACGTGGGCTCAGCAGTTGTGGCTCACAGGCTGTAGAGCACAAGCTCAGTAGTTGTGGCGCACGGGCTTAGTTGCTCCGCGGCATGTGGGACCTTCCCGGACCAGGGCTCGAACCCGTGTCCCCTGCATTGACAGGTGGATTCTTAACCACTGTGCCATGAGGGAAGTCCCTCAATTGTTCTTTTAAGGACATACGGTTATCTTAACCCAGCACAGGTTTTATAAAACTATGAGGATGGGTTAAGATACGTGATTTACAGTGTGTGTGTGTGTGTGTTTGCTTTACCATAAGACTTCCTGACCTTTTATCTACATAACAGTGAAGTACTTTGTCAGGCCAGAGCCAGCCCCCCTCCAATATTTTTATCTTTACTGTACAGATTCCTGATGTTTTTAAACACTTGATTTTATAGCTCACACCCTTTATTGTAAAGTGGTCTTACTGTGAGATCACTCTGGCTTGCCTTCAAGGAAAGAATGTGCTGGACTGGCAGAAGTAAGTATACAGTTCACCTGATACTTGGAATTCTCAGTGTAAAAACCCTTGTGTGTCAGGGGTCCCCAAGACCAGCCCCAGGTTTGGTGGTGATTCACAAAAGAAGGTCCACACAACTCAGCACGTAGTTGTACTCATGGCTATGATTTATTACAGCAAAAGGATAGAAAGCAAAATCAGCAAAAAAAGGCGCATGGGGCACAGCCCTGAGTAAATCAAGCGCAAGCTTCAAGAGTCCTCTCCCAGTGGAGCCGCAGAGAGTGCGCCTAACACCTGCAGCAACAAGCTGAAACGACACACGTGAAATCTGTCAGTCACGGGGAAGCTCACTAGAGGCTCTGGGCCCAGGATCTGTAACAGGGAGCTGGTCACGTGGATACCCACTGCCTAGCATGTACCAAAATTCCAGACTTCAAAAGAAAAGCACGTGTTCCACATAAATCACATTGTTTGCATAAACAGTTTAGGCACAGTGAGCCACGCTTAACAGGGAATGGTGGGAAGCCTCCCCAAATCCAAGTTTCCAGACACCAAAGACAACCTTGAAATGAGGCCTTTCTACATACAGTGGTCTTAGGACCGCTACACTAACTCTTTTCTGTACACTGCGTAATTCTATATATAATTCTCACGAGTGCTTTTTAATGTGACTTAGCACCCAAAGTTTAATTATCTCTAAGACTCTGACAAGACCAAGTTTAAACTGTGAAGTGAAGGTCTGTGGTGATGGTAAATGCCACCCGGCACAGGCACATCCAGGCATAAAGCTTAACAGTTATACCAGCAAGTTTAACGCATCGCTGTATACCTATCTATTCAAACTTGCTTCCTTTCTCACCCATTTAAAACATATTCTTTCTTGTTGCTATAAAGTCAAATCTATCTTAGGAAGAGAACTGTGAAAAATAAAACTTTGGGAATGACATTCACATATAATACTTTATTTTTCCTCTACCCACATTTTAAGAATGCAGAATATGAAAATGTCAAGTCTCCCCAGCTTCTCAACAGGTGACATTCTATTTTTATTTTTGTGTTGGTGCCCACTGCCAGAGCCATAATCCCAAAAGGCTACCGTATTTGGTTCTGGCAGAGCCAGTACACAAATTCTTTTCTTTCCCCTCTATTTACACATAAATAATCTGCTATAAACCGTCAGAGGCTACCTCTTACTCCTATAGGCAAATTCATCTGAAGAAAGCCACAGAACAGAGTGATCTCCAAAACAGATGAGATTAAATGAAGCTCCAAATCCCACAGGGCTAGATTAATATAAGTAGGGTGGCCTGTCCTCCTACCGTTACAAGGTTCTTCCATAAATGAGAATTGACCTCTTTTTTTTTTTTTTTCCAATACAAAGAAACAAACCTTTTCTTTCAGTTCAACCACAGTCAAGAGTCTGTATGCCAAGCAATGTCAAGCTTGGAAACACAAGAATGAATCATATAGTCTGTCGACATTCAGAAAGAATGAACTATATGTATGTACACAGGCCAAGACAGATGGTTTGGTTAAAAAAAAAGATTTTAGTATAACTGTGATCCCATTTTAATGAAAACAATACACCACAAACATCCTCCCTAGCCCCCAAAACCCATGTTTTTTGCACACAGAGAACAAGGCCTGGAAAGCTACCTAATGTCTGCCTCTGAGGCAGGATGGTAATGGACAGGGAAGGTGGGTGCGACAGTGGAGAGCGTTTGCTTTTCCCCTACATTTCTGAGATGTTCAAATTTTTAAAAAACAAATATGTATTACTTTTTCAATCTGAAAAAAATAACTTTTTAAACTTCACAACAAATTCCAGATGGCAATAACTTAATTATAAAAACAACCACAGTGCTATATTCATATAAGGGAATTTTATTCAGCCACAAAAAGGAATGAAGTACTGACACATGCTCAGCATGGAAGAATTGCCAGCCAGACACAAAACATTACATATTACATGATTCCATTCATATACAATGTCTAGAACAGGCAAATCCATAGGGACAGAAAGTAAATCAGTGGCTGCCAGTGGATGGGGGGAAGGGAGAATGAGGAGTGACTGCTAGTGGGCAGAGGGTTTCTTTTCTGGGGTGATGAAAATGTTCTGGAATTATATGGTGGAGATGGTGGCAAAACTTTATGAATATACTAAAACCACTGAATTGTACACTTTATAGGGCGACTTTTATAGTATGTGAATTACATCTCAATTTAAGAATATGAGGAGGGACTTCCCTGGTGGTCCAGTGGTTAAGAATCCGGGCTCCCAACGCAGGGGGCCCGAGTTCGAGCCCTGGTCAGGGAACTAGATCCCGCATGCCGCAACTAAAGATCCTGTGTGCTGCAACTAAGACCCAGCGCAGCCAAATAAATAAATAAACATTAAAAATATATATATATGCGGAAAAACCCCAAAACTAAATGTGAAATGTTGTTGCAGCTCTCACTTAGCCTTCTTTGAAGATGACAGTGATTTTAATGCCATTTTTCTTAGAAAATCTAAGTTCAGAAATATAGTTTACATAGTCTAAAGTGCAGTGATTGTTTTGGCATTAATTTTATCTTCAATTTCTGGTATTTTGGTTTCCTTTCATCAAAGAGGACTTCATTCACCAAGTCCTTCAGAGCATTTGTCCTGAAAAAAACACTGAAGGAAAAATTTCTGCACGATCTTCAAAGTAGAATAAAAGGCATATGTTGCAAATAAAACTACTCCATGTGAAACGTTTATAATGTATCTTCATTTTTTCTATCTACGAACATGATTTTACACATCATATGTAAAGTCGAGAAATGATGAATTGATTTTAAAAGGTCTGTTTTCTAGTCATTAGCAGTAGTTCATGTTAGTCTAGTTTGGTTTAGTTTCTTTACCTGTCTGCTATGAAAGGTTGGCTTAGATAAGCACGGAAAATGATGATTTGTTCAGTCAGTAAAATTGGGTTTTAACCTCATATTCCACTGTAATCATGTCATTCTTTGTTATAGTAGAAACGAGCTACTTTCTATCTATGTCACTGCATTTTGAACTATATCAATGGCCACTAGAGCTGGCACTAACCCTTGCTCAAGAGAAGTTAAAATGAAAGTAATAGTTAAGCTTTTTGGCTGTTAAGACCACCACTTTTAGCTACGAACTATTAAAGAAAAGTAATCGAGAGGTTTTTCTCGACTCAGAAAAATCATTGATTTTTACTAGGATCTTTTTTCTTTTTTTCTTTTTTCAGTATTTATTTATTTGACTGTGCCTGGTCTTAGTTACAGCATGTGGTATCTTCGTTGCGGCATGCGGGATGTTTTAGTTGCGGCATTTGAACTCTTAGTTGCAGCATGTGGCATCTAGTTCCCTGACCAGGGATCAAACCCAGGCCCCCTGCATTGGGAGCGCAGAGTCTCACCCACTGGACCACCAGGGAAGTCCCCATTTTTACCAGGATCTATCAATAATTTTCATTAAGATAGTTTTAGGCGTTCAAGAATTTAAGCATGCTATTTCACATTAATGAAGTAAAGTAATATCCTAAAGATATTTGCTTATTTCAACGTTGAGGCCAGGACCCAGGAACATATTCATTAGTCCAATGTAAAATTTACATATATATCTACACAAACCTCAAAATTTTTCTAAGTAGGCACTGTATAATCATCAGCATAAAGATCTGCTAGCACACAATTAGGCTAAATTTCCCTCCCTACTTAGAATATCATCACCAAGGTTCTTCAGTATAAAATAAAGTTTATCAGGTCGAAGAGCCTAAAAAATTTATCTTCCTGAGACTACCAAACAAATGTTAAAAATAGTTCTTGTCACAGAATGTCCTCGACAGTGCCAGACTGGCTCTCCAGGCACACCATCTTTCTAAATCACTGTGCATACTGCTATTGCAGAAACAAATGGCAGAAGCAATCTCTCTACACACGTAAGACGGGTCAAATGTACAAGCAGCTCCAAAGCTGGACTGCTAATTTAAGTTCATGTTAAGAGCTAGTCATCTTCTTGGAAGACATGCCTTAACTATTTTATGCAAACAGTTCTTCTCTAGACAGAAATTAACCTTGAAGGCCAGACATACCATATCATTCATACCCATATTTTTGTAGCTGTTCTCCAACTGGCATTAGGATGGGTTTTATTTTTGCCACTACCTCAAAACAGGGCTTTTTCCAGTACCACTTTGGTCTTAATTTCAGCTGACTCCTTCACGTTTTAGGCAATCTGAGTTAGAATAGGAATTTAATTTTGAGGGAGAAATCACCCTCACAATGATGTAACTTTCTATAGAATAATATTTCTAACAGACTCCAAAAAAATCATGTTACTTAAAAAAAAAACCCTAAAATCTAGCCACAAAGAATTAAACAAAAAGATGATATTTACAATTAGGTTTGACTTTTTATCGTCTCTTACATTCTTTCTATATGCCTGCCCCCAATGCAGGGGACACGGGTTCGAGCCCTGGTCCGGGAAGATCTCACATGTCGCATAGCAACTAAGCCCGTGCACCACAACTACTGAGCCTGCGCTCTAGAGCCCTCGAGCCACAACTACTGAGGCCACACGCCACAACTACTGAAGCCCGCGTGCTCTAGGGCCCGTGCTCCGCAACAAGAGAAGCCACGGTAATGAGAAGCCCGTGCACCGCGACAAAGAGTAGCCTCCGCTCACCGCAACTAGAGAAAGCCCGCGCGCAGCAACGAGGACCCAACGCAGCCAAAAAAATAAAAAAATAAAAATAAAATTTAAAAAAGATATAATGAAACTGCATTTTTCAGAGTTCTAGAACCACTATATAGGAAACCTCTTTTGAAGTACATTCTCCACAGAGAAGTCATATCAACACATCTACTTATTTTGCATCTTTTTCCAAAAGAAAATAGGATGACATTTAAAACAAGATAAAATAGCTACTTTTATTTTTAGCTTTTCTTCATGTAATACTCATTGCTAATTTCTGGTCAGGACTTTACACCAGTAGTATCTTAATGCAACCGCCCCAGGAGATCAGCAAGTACTATCATCCCTGTCTTAGATAAGGAGGTGCAGAGACTGGCAGCCATCAAGCTGTGGAGCCAGGGTTTGAACTCAGGCTGCCTACTAGAGTTTGTTATAAACAAACACTGCACTTGGCAGGAAAAAGGCGGGCAGAGGTAGGGAAATAAAATGGAACTTTAGACTAAGGTTAAAAGACAGAAAATACACACCACAAAGGTTCAACCACAGCTGCTAGAAGGGGGCTGCTGCACTAAGCACTGCTCAGGGGGTAGCGAGGAAGGACTACCGTCACTCTCCTCCAGCCCATCAGCAACCCCATCAAAGGGGTGGAGGACAAAGATGAATGACAGGGGATTTTCACTTAAAAAAATCATGCTTAATGGAAAAGTACAAGTATACAAAGAAAGAAGTGGGTAAGATACCAGCTTAAATATACCTCAGAGGTCCTGGAGATGGGTAGTCCAATTTATTTAGGAGCTGAAGTTAAAATAATCTCTCTGGGCAAATTCAGAAAGCTTGCTCAAGTGATTAAGCCTCAAGTGTGACTGAGTAGGGGTACAACATTCTTCTCCAGGAAGACATCTCAAAATTATTAGAGAGTCAAAGGTAAAACCAATTGAACTACCAACTTTGCCCATAACTTCAAGTCTACATCTACTGTTCACAGTGAGGTCAACTGACTCAGCTAATTTCAGAACTGGATATTTCACCTGACGCTACAGCCTGAGAGATCAATTTAAAACATATATTCTAAGACATGAAATTATAGTTTATCACACAAGAAAACTGAATGTCGAACTTGAAGCGGTAAGTAAACAATTTGTTTCAGAAACACAAAAATACCCTTTGCTTGGCAGTTCTATTTACAGAACTAAATCCTCTTGAGTCAACATATAGTTATTTACCAGACTCACAGACACAGAAAACAAACTTACGGTTACCAAAGTGGATGGGGGGGGGGATAAATTAGGAGTTTGGGATTAACATATACACACTACTATATATAAAATAGATGAACAACAAGGACCTACTGTACAGCACAGGGAACTATACTCAATATCTTGTAATAACCTTTAATACAAGAGAGAATCTGAAAAAGAACATATATATATATATATATATATATATATGTAAAACTGAATCACCTGACCCTGAAACAAGATGGAGGAGTAGAAAGACATGCTCTCACTCCCTCTTGTGAGAACACCAGAATCACAACTAGCTGCTGGACAATCATCGACAGGAAGACACTGGAACTCACCAAAAAAGATACCCCACATCCAAAGACAAAGGAGAAGCCACAATGAGACGGTAGGAGGGGCGTAATCACAGTAGAATCAAATCCCGTAACTGCTGGGTGGGTGACTCACAGACTGGAGAGCACTTATACCACAGAAGTCCACCCACTGGAGTGAAGGTTCTGAGTCCCACGTCAGGCTTCCGAAGCTGGGGGTCCAGCAACGGGAGGAGGAATTCCTAGAGAATCAGACTTCGAAGGCTAGCGCGATTTGATTGCAGGACTTTCACGGGACTGGGGGAAACAGAGACTCCACTCTTAGCGGGCACACACAAAGTGGTGTGTGCATCGGGACCCGGGGGAAGGAGCAGTGACCCCAGGGTAGACTGAACCCAGACCCACCTGCTAGTGTTGGAGGGTCTCCTGCAGACACAGGGGGTTGCTGTGGCTGTGAGGACAAGGAAACTGGCAGCAGAGATTCTGGGAAGTGCTCCTTGGCGGGAGCCCTCCCAGAGTCCACCATTAGCCCCACAAAAGAGCCCAGGTAGGCTCCAGTGTTGGGTTGCCTCAGGCCAAACAACCAACAGGGAGGGAACACAGCCCCACCCATCAGCAGTCAAGCGGATTAAAGTTTTACTGAGCTCTGCCCACCAGAGCAACAGCCAGCTCTACCCACCACCAGTCCCTCCCATCAGGAAACTTGCACAAGCCTCTTAGATAGCTTCATCCACCAGAGGGCAGACAGCAGAAGCAAGAAAAACTACAATCCTGCAGCCTCTGGAACAAAAACCACATTCACAGAAAGACAGACAAGATGAAAAGGCAGAGGACTATGTACCAGATGAAAGAACAAGATAAAACCCCAGAAGAACAGCTAAATGAAGGGAGATAAGCAACCTTCCAGAAAAAGAATTCAGAATAATGATAGTGAAGATGATCCAGGACCTTGGAAAAAGAATGGAGGCAAAGATCGAGAAGATGAAAGAAATGTTTAACAAAGACCTAGAAGAATTAAAAAACAAACAAACAGAGATGAACAATACAATAACTGAAATGAAAACTACACTAGAAGGAATCAATAGCAGAATAACTGAGACAGAAGAACGGATAAGTGACCTGGAAGACAGAATGGTGGAATTCATTGCTGTGGAACAGACTAAAGACAAAAGAATGAAAAGAAATGAAGACAGCCTAAGAGACCACTGGGACAACATTAAACGCAACAACATTCGCATTATAGTGGTTCCAAAAGGAGAAGAGAGAGAGAAAGAACCTGAGAAAATATTTGAAGAGATTACAGTCGAAAACTTCCCTAACATGGGAAAGGAAATAGCCACCCAAGTCCAGGAAGCGCAGCGAATCCCATACAGGATAAACCCAAGGAGAAACACGCCAAGACACACAGTAATCAAATTGGCAAAAATTAAAGACAAAGAAAAATTATTGAAAGCAGCAAGGGAAAAACACGACAAGTAACATACAAGGGAACTCCCATAAGGTTAACAGCTGATTTCTCAGCAGAAACTCTGCAAGCCAGAAGGGAGTGGCATGACATACTTAGAGTGATGAAAGGGAAGAAACTACAACCAAGATTACTCTACCTGGCAAGGATCTCATTCAGGTTTGATGGAAAAATCAAAAGCTTTACAGACAGGCAAAAGCTAAGAGAATTCAGCACCACCAAACCAGCTCTACAACAAATGCTAAAGGAACTTCTCTAAGTGGGAAACACAAGAGAAGAAAAGGACCTACAGAAATAAACCCAAAACAATTAAGAAAATGGTCATAGGAACATGCATATCAATAATTACCTTAAACGTGAATGGATTAAATGCTCCAAAACACACAGGCTTGCTGAATGGATACAAAAACAAGACCCATCTATATGCTGTCTACAAGAGACCCACTTCAGACCTAGGGACACATACAAACTGAAAGTGAGGGGATGGAAAAAGATATTCCATGCAAATGGAAATCAATGGAAAGCTGGAGTAGCAATACTCATATCAGATAAAACAGACTTTAAAATAAAGAATGTTACAGGAGACAAGGAAGGACACCACATAAAGATCAAAGGATCAATCCAAGAAGAAGATATAACAATTATAAATATATATACATCCAACATAGAAAGCACCTCAATACAGAAGGCAAATGCTAACAGCCATAAAAGAGGAAATCGACAGTAACACAATAATAGTGGGGGACTTTAACACCTCACTTACACCAATGGACAGATCATCCAAAATGAAAATAAATAAGGAAACAGAAGCTTTAAATCACACAATAGACCAGATAGATTTAATTGATATTTATAGGACATTCCATCCAAAAACAGCAGATTACACTTTCTTCTCAAGTACGCATTGAACATTCTCCAGGATAGATCAAACCTTGGGTCACAAATAAAGCCTCAGTAAATTTAAGAAAATTGAAATCATATCAAGCATCTTTTCTGACCACAACGCTATGAGATTAGAAATGAATTACAGGGAAAAAAACGTAAAAAACACAAACACATGGAGGCTAAACAATACGTTACTAAATAACCAAGAGATCACTGAAGAAATCAAAGAGGAAATCAAAAAATACCTAGAGACAAATGACAATGAAAACACAATGATCCAAAACTTATGGGATGCAGCAAAAGCAGTTCTAAGAGGGAAGTTTATAGCTATACAAGCCTACCTCAAGAAACAAGAAAAATCTCAAGTAAGCAATCTAACCTTACACCTAAAGGAACTAGAGAAAAAAGAACAAACAAAACCCAAAGTTAGGGCTTCCCTGGTGGCACAGTGGTTGAGAATCTGCCTGCCAATGCAGGGGACACGGGTTCCAGCCCTGGTCTGGGAAGATCCCACATGCCGCGGAGCAACTAGGCCCGTGAGCCACAACTACTGAGCCTGCATGTCTGGAGCCTGTGCTCCGCAACAAGAGAGGCCGCGATAGTGAGAGGCCCACGCACCGCGATGAAGAGTGGCCCCCGCTCGCCGCAACTAGAGAAAGCCCTCGCACAGAAACGAAGACCCAACACAGCCAAAAATAAATAAATAAATAAAAAAACAAAAAAACAAAAAACCCCAAAGTTAGCAGAAGGAAAGAAATCATAAAGATCAGAGTAGAAATAAATGAAATAGAAACAAAGGAAACAATAGCAAAGATCAATAAAACTAAAAGCTGGTTCTTTGAGAAGATAAACAAAATTGATAAACCATTAGCCAGACTCATCAAGAAAAAGAGGGAGAGTACTCAAATCAATAAAATTAGAAATGAAAAAGGAGAAGTTACAACAGACACTGCAGAAATACAAAGCATCCTAAGAGACTACTACAAGCAACTGTATGCCAATAAAATGGACAACCTGGAAGAAATGGACAAATTCTTAGAAAGGTATAATCTTCCAAGACTGAACCAGGAAGAAACAGAAAATATGAACAGACCAATCACAAGTAATGAAATTGACACTGTGGTTAAAAATCTTCCAACAAATAAAAGTCCAGGACTAGATGGCTTCACAGGTGAATTCTATCAAACATTTAGAGAAGAGCTAACACCCATCCTTCTCAAACTCTTCCAAAAAATTGCAGAGGAAGGAACACTCCCAAACTCATTCTATGAGGCCACCCTCACCCTGATACCAAAACCAGACAAAGATACTACAAAAAAAGAAAATTACAGACCAATATCACTGATGAATATAGATGCAAAAATCCTCAACAAAATACCAGCAAACAGAATCCAACAACAGATTAAAAGGATCATACACCATGATCAAGTGGGATTTATCCCAGGGATGCAAGAGTTCTTCAATATACACAAATCAATCAATGTGATACACCATATTAACAAATTAAAGAATAAAAACCATGTGATCATCTCAATAGATGCAGAAAAAGCTTTTGACAAAATTCAACACCCATTTATGATAAAAACTCTCCAGAAAGTGGGCATAGAGGGAACCTACCTCAACATAATAAAAGCCAGATATGACAAACCCACAGCAAACATCATTCTCAATTGTGAAAAACTGAAAGCACTTCCTCTAAGATCAGGAAAAAGCAAGGATGTCCACTCTAATCACTATTATTCAACATAGTCTTGGAAGTCCTAGCCACGGCAATCAGAGAAGATAAAGAAATAAAAGGAATCCAAATTGGAAAAGAAGAAGTAAAACTGTCACTGTTTGCAGATGACATGATACTAGAGAATACACAGAGAATCCTAAAGATGCCACCGGAAAACTACTAGAGCTAATCAATGAATTTGGTAAAGTTGCAGGATACAAAATTAATACACAGAAATCTCTTGCATTCCTATACACTAATGATGAAAAATCTGAAAGAGAAATTAAGGAAACACTCCCATTTACCATTGCAACAAAAAGAATAAAACACCTAGGAATAAACCTACCTAGGGAGACAAAACACCTGTATGCAGAAAACTATAAGACACTGATGAAAGAAATTAAAGATGATACCAACAGATGGAGAGATATACCATGTTCTTGGATTGGAAGGATCAATATTGTTGGTATTTGTCCCAAAGCAATCTACAGATTCAATGCAATCTCTATCAAATTACCAATGGCATTTTTTACAGAACTAGAACAAAAAAATCTTAAAGTTTGTATGGAGACACAAAAGACCCTGAATAGCCAAAGCAGTCGTGAGGGAAAAAAATGGAGCTGGAGGATTCAGACTCCCTGACTTCAGACTATATATACTACAAAGGTACAGTAATCAAGACAATATAGTACTGGCACAAAAACAGAAACATAGATCAATGGAACAAGATAGAAAGACCAGGGATAAACCCACACACCTATGGTCAACTAATCTATGACAAAGGAGGCAAGAATATACAGTGGAGAAAAGACAGTCTCTTCAATAAGTGGTGCCGGGAAAACTGGACAGCTACATGTAAAAGAATGAAATTAGAACACTCCCTAACACCATACACAAAAATAAACTCAAAATGGATTAGAGACCTAAATGTAAGACCGGACACTATAAAACTCTTAGAGGAAAACATAGGAAGAACACTCTTTGACATAAATCACAGCAAGATCTTTTTTGATCCACCTCCTAGAGTAATGGAAATAAAAACCAAAATAAACAAATGGGACCTAATGAAACTTAAGAGCTTTTGCACAGCAAAGGAAACCATAAACAAGACGAAAAGACAACCCTCAGAATCGGAGAAAATATTTGGAAACGAATCAACAGACAAAGGATTAATCTCCAAAATATATAAACAGCTCATACAGCTCAATGTTAAAAAAATAAACAACCCAATCCAAAAATGGGCAGAAGACCTGAATAGACATTTCTCCAAAGAAGACATACAGATGGCCAAGAAGCACATGAAAAGCTGCTCAACATCACTAATTAGTAGAGAAATGCAAATCAAACTACAGTGAGGTATCACCTCACACCAGTTAGAATGGGCATCATCAGAAAATCTACAAACAGCAAATGCTGGAGAGGGTGTGGAGAAAAGGGAACCCTCTTGCACTATTGGTGGCAATGTAAATTGATACAGCCACTATGGAGAACAGTATGGAGGTTCCTTAAAAAAACTAAAAATAGAATTACCATATGACCCAGCAATCCCACTACTGGGCATATACCCAGAGAAAACCATAATTCAAAAAGACACATGCACCCCAATGTTCATTGCAGCACTATTTACAATAGCCAGGTCATGGAAGCAACCTAAATGCCCATCAACAGACGAATGGATAAAGAAGATGTGGTACATATATACAATGGAATATTACTCAGCCATAAAAAGGAACGAAATTGGGTCATTTGTAGATACGTGGATGCATCCAGAGACTGTCATACAGAGTGAAGTAAGTCAGAAAAACAAATATCGTATATTAACGCATATATGTGGAATCTAGAAAAATGGTACAGATGAACTGGTTTGCAGGGCAGAAATTGAGACACAGATGTAGAGAACAAATGTATGGACACCACGGGCGGAAAGCGGTGGGGGGGGGGGGCGGGGGATGGGGGTGGTGGTGTGATGAATTGGGCGATTGGGATTAATATGTATACAGTGATATGTATAAAATGGATGACTAATAAGAACCTGCTGTATAAAAAAATAAAATAAAATTCAAAAATTCAAAAATAAACTGAATCACTTTGCTGTACACTTGAAACTAACACATTGTAAATTAACTATACTTCAAAAAAAGTTATTTAATACATAAAGACCCTAAGCAACATTACACTTAGTTAAAAAACACTATTCTAACTACTTAGTATTAGCTATTACTCCTCCATTCCTAAGATGCTTAATTTTAAGGGTACCCTATAAATAATAATGACAAAATCTTTCTTTCTTTAGTGCTTTTCTGAGGCATCCTGACTTCCAAACACAATCATGAAGAAAGTCTTACGGATTCTGGCTTAAAAAAAACCCCAAAAAACCCCAAAACATTAAAGAATAAATAACTTCGTTACTCCTTCACATGGGACCTTCTTACATAAAAATTTAGTCCAAACTACATAAAAGATGAATGAGAAAAGTAAGATGTAAAGTCCGAAATAATTACAGTGGTTAAAAAAAAATGCACACAGAATTCAGAAAGTTGTCTCAGATCACACAATCAAGAGCAACTGTAAACAGTAAACCACCTGCATATTTTATTACTTTCTAGAAATGAAAAAAACCTTACATATAATAGAAATAACTTTCTGAAAAGCGCTAGCCTGCACGAAAAACACATACCCCATTAATCATTTCAGGCAAGCACTGTTACCAAACTTAAGACTTGCCGTCTTGTTTCTGAAAATCAACAATTTTTTGCTTCCAAAGAGAGCCTCTCAACGTGAAGACCAGTCACCATCTGTCTCAACTAAAGTCAACTTCTATTTTAAAAATCACAGTCTGTCATCACACCCACCTCTCTACAAACAAATGCTTGACGCATACCAATTTACTGATTCTTGATGGGCCCGAGTCACCTGAGAAAAAGCCTGGGTATATTACCGAGCGCGTTGATAGTCACAACACCCAGGTTCGTTTTCGGTGCATTTTCAATTTCGAGACCGCACGAGATTCATCTGCCGGCCAGCTAAAGCGCCGGGATTGCTAGTCCGCACGGGAAATGCTGAAGTGTCAGCAATCTCCCCAGAAGAGCGTCGGCGACCCCAGTCACACTCAGGGCGTGGATTCCGGGTGCCACAATGCCCCCGCCCACCTACCCGGGACCCCACAGGCCAGGACCGGGAGAGTCCGGTCCGGACCGTGGGCTAGGTCCCCGGGGGTCCTGGAAGGGCCCGACCCGAACCGGGGGAGAATGCTCAAGCCGGAGACGCAGCCCTGCGGGTCCCCGGACCGGCGCGCCGGGCACAGGGGTGGCATCCCGGGAGGGAAGGGGAGGGGGGGAGGGGGAGGAGGAGGAGGAACGGGGTCCCCGCCCGCATCTCGCCCCTTTTCTCTCTTACCTTTTCGCACAGCGTCCGCACCTGGTTCTCGTTCAGTTGTTTACACTCGTTCAGCTGCTCGACCCACTGGTCCAGCTCCTTGGTGAACGCCTTGTCGTCCATAGTGGCCCGAGCCCCTCCCCCGCTGCCTCCCGCCCCCCTCCCCGCCCCCGCGCGCCCCAGCCCCGGGCGCCGCTCCCCTCGCCCGGCGCCGCCGCCGCCGCCAGCTCCCAGCGGGAAGGGAAGGAGCCGGGGAGCGCGACCCCGCGCCCCGCCCAAGCCCCGCGGGCGGCTCCGGGCACACGGTCTCCGGGAGACCCCTGCCCGCCCTGGCCCGTCAGGCCGCGCGCCCCAGGAGTCGGTGAAAGGCGCGGGGAGGTGCGGGGCTTCCTTGGAGCTCCCGCCGGACGATGGGCACCTGCCGCCGCCGCCTCCCGCCCGCCGGCCGCTCCCAATTCCCTTGCCCCTTCTCTCTAGCTCTTTCTCTCCCCTCCCTCCGGGTGTCCGTCATCGCCCGGGCATTTCCGCCGGGAAAAGTAGAGCAGGCGGCGCCGCCGGGGCCCGGGACGCGGGGAGAGGTGCAGCGCCCCCGTGTGGCTCGGCGGAGAAACGGGCCGAGGGCCCGAGGGTCGCGCCGCTTTCTCGCTCTTCCTTTTTGTATCATCCTTTTCCACTTCGGGTCCGGACCAAGCGCTCCAGGTTCTTCCTTCACATCCTTTTCTCTGGGAATTCTGTCCCCACCTTACTCTCCTGCAGTGCTTTCTCTTTTCTCTCTCTCTCTCTCTCTTTTTTTTTTTTAGCGCTCTGAGGAGGGAATTGGTAAGCTTGTGTCTCTCCTCGACCACATAGACCCCAGAGGCTAGCACTCTCCTATAGCAGGCATTCTGTATCTATTAAATAAATAAATAAATAAATTCTTTCCGGTCTTAGCTCTGTCATTAGTTACCTGTGGGGCACTGACATCTCGAATCCTCCCTTTCAGCATCAGAAAGCCGAGCCGATTGCTCTGTGGTATCAATGTGTCCCTTCCAACTCCAGCATTCTTCACCGCGTTTATGCAGTGTTTACTGAATTCTGATGATTTGTTCATTCAGCGAACATTTATCGGGCAACTGCTAACTGCCAGATCCCCTGGAGCGCAGGTGCTAACCAAGCATACTTCCTCTATCAGGATGTTGCCTGAACCCAAGTGGCAAGCAACATCCTGTATCAGAAGGCAAGGGCTCCCTCCTGGCATTGCCAGCCTCCTAGCCGTGTCCTTGGACAATCACCGGATCGCCCCCAGCCTCAGATTCCTCATTTGTTAAAAGGGCGCGGTAAGGCCTATCTTTTAAGTTGTGATGATTAAATTCTACAAGTGCTTATCCAATAGTACAGTATGGGAGCCGTGTTCGTTGCCTAATCCTTCCTAGGCAACAGCTACCAAAAGCTTTAGAAAGGTGACATTCGAACTGAATTTTGAACCTTCTCCCCAGGCAAAACCTTGAAGTTGCCTGGAGAAGAGGAAAGAAACTTTTTTTTGGAGGGTGGCAGAGGACAAATGTGTGAAAGACCGTGGTCAGTTTGGAAAGCTATAAATACTCCTAGCAACAGAAATAAGTCATATGGTGGGAAACAAGGTTGGAAGAGCTCCTGTTCTCAAATGACCTGTAAATAGCAGCAAACCAACTGAAGGACAGCACATGAAAAGATGGTGAAACAGTACTGAACAGAAGGGGTATGTGCATGATTGCAACAGATTTGCAGTCTCTGAGGAGGTTAGTCTGTAAATGTTGAAAGGAGGCTGCATCTCAGCTAAACCTGGAAAGCTCAGAATGAGAATGAGAGGATGAATGGTATTTCTGGAGTTCCTACAGAGGATGGACTGAGAACAGAAAGTATACCTTGAGGAGAAATAGGAACTACGAATAGTGTTTAGGGAGCGAGGTCCTTGACATAGAAGCAAATGTGTTTGGGATTAATGTGCAAGAACGCTCTTAGAGCTGGGAGTAGAGACGTGAGTTTGCGAGAATAGGGCTTCTGAAATGTTTAGTCAGGTTATGCTGTAGAGCAAATAAGAATGCTCTTTTGAGTGCTTCTTAGCTGCTAAGTGTTTCGAATGTATTTAGTACTTCAATAATCCTATGATCCAGGGGCTGTTGTTACCCTCCATTTTACAGATGAGGAAACAGAAACGTAGAGGTTTAAAAATGCGTTCGCGTCACACAGATAGTAACTGGTGGACTAAGGATTAATGCCCAAGTCTGTCTGACTTCCACTCTTGTCATTTGTGTTATGTGACCTCTGCAGTCTGGACGGCAGTAAGGAAAGCTGGAGGTTTCTTGGTGATTATAATACCAGTTTTCACTATTTTGGTTATGAAGCCATCTTAATTAAAAATAAAAACTATAATTCTTAAAATCTTTCTTTCTTCACTCTTTGCTTCTGTTGTGTATGTATGTATATGTGGTGTGTTTTCTCCTGTGGAACATAACCATTATTCTCCAATCCCTGCTAATCGCCTGTCATGCAACGCTGCATTTAATCTTAGGTTTGCAGACCAGATCTAAATTTCTTTGTTTTCAAAGAAACAACCAGAAGTGTTTGTATTTTTGTTTTGTTTACCTCTTCCCTTCTGGTCACAGAATTCTTAAATCATTAATTCCAGCAAACCCTTTGCCTTAAAATTACATTTTAGATTTTGTTCCTACAAAATTGTCTGGGTTATTTTAAAATATGTAAACACTGAGGGACTTCCCTGGTGGCGCAGTGGTTAAGAATCCGCCTGCCAATGCAGGGGACACGGGTTTGAGCCCTGGTCTGGGAAGTTCTCACATGCCGCGGAGCAACTAAGCCCGTGCACCACAACTACTGAGCCTGTGCTCTAGAGCCCACGAGCCACAACTACTGAGCCCACGTGCCACAACTACTGAAGCCCACGCGCCTAGAGCCCTTGCTCCCCAACAAGAGAAGCCACTGCAATGAGAAGCCCATGCACCACAACGAAGAGTAGCCCCCGCTCGCCACAACTAGAGAAAGCCTGCACACAGCAACGAAGACCCAACGCAGCCAGAAATAAATAAATAAATTTATTTTTTTAAAAAAGCGCCTATTTACCTAAAAAAAAAAAAGAAAAAAAAAAGAAATTGATATATGGAACTCTACATCAGAACCTCAATCAATAATGATGAGATTTAAAAAGACAAAGTCAATTTGGAAATGCTTTCTTTGAATTTAAAAACTACAAATCACTGTTAATAAAAAGATCATAGTAGGTGTTCTCACCCTACTGCTCAAGAAACATGGTTCTAAAAAAACCTTTTCAAAAGTATCAAAAAAGACATTTTTTTTTTTTCTTTTGGCTGCACCGAGCGGCTTGCAGGATTTTAGTTCCAGACCAGAGATTGAACCTGGGCCCCGGCAGTGAGAGCAAGGAGTCCTAACCACTGGACCACCAGGGAATTCCGAGATGGAATTATCTGAAGATAAAGGAATCAGTGCAGATGTGATGTTCAATATTTTGTCCTTTTTTGTGGTTGCCCTCAAGAGGCTTGGTTCAAATTCCCTAGCACAGTGGAGTTCTTTATCTTTACACGTTTTATACCTGGCTATTTTTTTTTTTAATTAAGGTATAATTAGCATAGAACATTATATTGTTTCAGGTGTACAACATGATTTGATACTTGTATATATTGTGGAATGATCACTACAAGTCTGTTACCTAACCAAATTTGGGTCCTCTCACCCATACGCTATAAAGCCAACCTACCGACACCGGGTTGTGGTAAAGGAAGGTGTGTGCAGTGTTTACTGCAGGGCCAAGCAAGGAGTCCAGGCAGCTAGTGCTCAGAACACGTAAACTCTCTGATCGGTTTCAGGGAGGCTTTTTTTTTTTTTTTTTTTGCCATGTGGGATCTTAGTTCCTGACCAGGGATCAAACCCATGCCCCTTGCAGTGGAAGCACAGAGTCCTAACCACTGGACCACCAGGGAATTTGCCAGGGCGGCATTTTTTAAAGGCCAGGTGAGGGAGGGGAGTTGCAGGGTACGTGATCAGCTCGTGCACAGTACTCTGGTTGATGGTGAGGTAACAGGGTGGTCTCACAGGGGTTAAGATTATCAATCAATACTCAGACTCCAATAAGTTTGGGGCTATGTTCTCATGGTCATCAAGTAGTTAACTTCTTCCATGTGGTGGGGTTTTAGCATCTGTAAAACAACTTGGGAAATGTGCATCAGATACTGCTATCCAGGTACTTCAGAGAGGAGGTAAAGCAGAAGACAAGGGGGAGGGGTCTGTCCCAGGAAGGCCCCAGAGGGTCCTGCTTGATTACAAGTCTAGTTAACATCTATCACCACATGAAGCTACAAATTTTTTTCTTGTAACGATAACTTTCAAGAACTACCCTTAGCAACTTTCAAATACGCAGTATAGTGTAAGTAACTATAGTCACTATGCTATATATTATATCCCCAGGATTTAATTATTTTATAACTGGAAGTTTGTATCTTTTGACCCTCTTCACCCCTTTCGTTCACCCAATACCTAGCTATTCTATATTGCGTGTCTGACAACGCCAACACTGCCAATTCTTAAGTGACTAAAGATGTTTCTCTTGCTTCTGCTGACCTTACTCATAGTGGCTTGAACAGATTTGGTGGAAGTACCGTTTGCCTTCCTTGGGAGGCTTTCCTCTAGAAAGTTTGCTTCTATATCTCTGGTAGCCTTAACCCAGTACCACTTCAGCAAGAGTTTTGGCTCAGAATGAGAGTGTCAGTTCCCCCACCTCACTGCTGTTTCAAGGTTCAGAGTCCCTCTAGCAGCATGTCTTTAGGAATCCAGCCTCAGCCAGCTCACTCATCTGGCAGCCATCCTGTTCAGTCAGGCTCCCTGCTGGTTCACCTCAGGCCTTGGCTCTTGGCCTCGTGGCCTCAGTTTCCAGCTGTTTTGTCCTTAGCATCCAGTTCTTCTCAAACCTTCAGATGGCTCAAGCCCCAGATTCTTTCCACTCTGGCCCCAGGTTTTCTCATTCTGGACTAAATTCACACTAGTTTATTTTTTTGGAAATCTATGGAGACCTATCCTACTTTTGCAAGACCATTGAAGCCTCAGAAAAATGTGTACTGTCCTGGGTCTGGTTCTTTTGGAGCAGAAGTTCCCTTAGACATTTATAAAACTGGAACTGAAAGACCTGTTTTATCTTTTTTTTAAAATAAATTAATTAATTTTTGGCTGTGTTGGGTCTTCGTTGCTGTCGTGGGCTTTCTCTAGTTGCAGCGAGCGGGGGCTACTCTTCATTGTGGTGCACGGGCTTCTCACCGCGGTGGCTTCTCTTGTTTTGGAGCACAGGCTCTAGGTGCACAGGCTTCAGTAGTTGCAGCACACGGGCTCAGTAGTTGCAGCATGTGGGCCCTACCTAGGGCATGCAGGCTTCAGTAGGTGTGGCGCAGGCTTAGTTGCTCCACAGCATGTGGGATCTTCCTGGACCAGGGCTCGAACTCACGTCCCCTGCATTGGCAGGCAGATCCTTAACCACTGCGCCACCAGGGAAGCCCTGAAAGACCTGTTTTTGTTTATTTTTGGCTGCGTTGGGTCTTCGTTGCTGCGTGCAGGCTTTCTCTAGTTGCGGCAAGCAGGGGCTACTCTTTGTTGCTGTGCGCGGGCTTCTCATTGCGGTGGCTTCTCTTGTTGTGGAGCACAGGCTCTAGGCTCATGGGCTCAGTAGTTGTGGCGCGTGGGTTCAGTAGTTGTGGCATGTGGGCTCTAGAGCGCAGGCTCAGCAGTTGTGGCGCACGGGCTTAGGTGCTCCGCGGCATGTGGGATCTTAGTTCCCCGACAACGGAGCGAACCTGCGTCCCCTGCACTGGAAGGCGGATTCATTACCACTGGACCACCAGGGAAGTCCCTCATATGATTTTTTTTTTAAACAATTAGTGAGATTGAGAAATTTTTCAATTTTTTTTGACATTTATACTGTGTATGTGAATTGTGTTCACCATTTTACTAGCTTTTTCACACCCTTATTATTTACAGGCTGCTTGATATACGTTTCAAATATTTTACAGTGTGTTACATGGATTTTGTATTTGTTTGTAAGAGTCTTTCCATATAGAAGTTTAAATTTTTTTTTCCTAACAAGAGTATTTACTGTCAGGCAGTATTCTAAGTACTTACATTATTGCCTCGATTATTCGCTTCACTACAACCCTATGAAGTAGGTGCTATTATTAGAGTTCCAATTAATTAACTGAGGATACTGAGGTAGAGAAAATAAGTGACTGGCCCAAGTTCATTCATTTGGAGCTGGGAAATGAAGCCAGGTAGTCAGAGCCGATGGTCTCCAACTTCTGTAATACTCTGCCACCCATCCTGTCAATAACTTTGCTTAAGGCTGTTTAAAAAGTCTCCTCTGCCCCAAGATTACATGGATATCTTATTATGTATTTTATAGACATACATAAATGACATATAGAATTTACTGTAAATTTTATACTAATATTCCCTTGCAATACAATTTATTTGGGCAACTTTTATGTTGTGGTAAAATATAATATTTACATTTTAACCATTTTTAAGCATATGATTCAATAGCATTAGGAACATTCACAATGTTGAGCAACCCTCACCGCTACTATTTCCAGGACTTCTTCATCATCCCAAACAGAAACTTGGTACCCATTTAAACAATAATTGCCAGTTCAGTAGTTGTGGCTCGCGGGCTCTAAAGCGCAGGCTCAGTAGCTATGGCGCATGGGCTTAGTTGCTTCGCGGCATGTGGGATCTTCCCCGACCAGGGAATGAACCTGTGTCCCCCACATTGGCAGGCGGATTCTTAACCACCATGCCACCAGGGAAGTCCCTGCTTATTAGTATTATCACCAGTCTTCTTTTCTACAGGGCAACTGGTAAATCTTTGTCCAATATTAGAGTGTAAGATTTATCTTTCCACTTTTATCTTTTATAAGCAACAGTGGTATAATAAAGAATATATCTGGCCTTTGACCCTGGTTTCTGGCACAGAGCTTCCAAAACCCTTGGAATTTCAGAGTGAGAGGAGTTTCTTTGTTATACTGATGAGGTAGGTGACTCAGGATCGGGGCTGGTCACCAGAAAGACCAACCCTGTGACTGGTCAGCCAACTTTGGGCCAGCCTGACCTCAGGGGAGGGGATAGGGCTGGAGATGGAACTCATCCATGTCATCAAGGATTTAATTACACATGCTTCTAACGAAACTCCAGTAAAAACTCTGGTCACCCCAGCTCTGTGGAGCTTCCAAGTTGGTGAACACATTGATGTGGTGGTGGGGTGAGATGCCTGGATCCCACAGGAGAGGGCGTATAACCTCTGCATATTCCTCCACTCCTAAAGAGTATTTCTCAGTTTGGTTGCTCCTGACCTGTATCTTTTATAGTAAAACTGTAATTCTAAGTATAATGTCTCAGTGAATCCTGTGAGTTGTTCAAGCAAATTACTGAACCTGAAAGGGTTGTGGGAACCCCAAATTTATAGCCTAGTTAGGGTACACCTGAGGCTTGTGGCTGGAGCCTCAAGTGGGGACAGTCTTGTGTAGGCCTTTGCACTTCTCTTGTGGGCTCTGTGCTAACTCCACGTAGTGTGAGAATTTAACTGAATTACAAGCACTCAGTGTAGAACAGTGCAACACACTATTTTTTAAAATGTCTTTTGTAATTTAAAAAACTATTAAACAGTTTTTAACACATCTTTTGACAGCTGAACTTATGACATTTACAGTCTTGGTTACAACTATATTTAGCTTATTGTCATCTTAACACTTTAAAAGATAAATTTTAAGTTGCCATAGTTACATGATAATTTTTTAAATGCATGGATATAATTTATATCCTTTCATAGTTTGCTATGGAAATTAACTCTCCACTTTCTTTTGGGTCTCAGATGCACAAGTATAATTAATCCTTTTATTTTATGGCACATTGTGAACATGTCTGTGCAAAAGCTCGTTTTCCCTTCTCATCCCTGATACACAGTTTCATTTCTCTTCCTTAAAACGTATCCTCTAATGTTTCTGGTATATATCCTTAAATTATCCATGTAAAATATATAGTATTATGTACTTAATATGCATATAAATATATTCATATAGTTCTGTACATTTCATTGTTTCTAACTTCTTTCACTAAATGGTGATTACTGTATTTAGTATTTGTACAAATAACAAGCTATCATGTTTGAATCTAAAATGCTTAAAATATAGCGTTCTGTTCACCAAACAATATGGTTTTAAAAAACATTAGCTTTGATTATAGTAGCATCTTCTTGTCTATCATAATCACTGTCTTACTTGCTTTGCTTCTTTCTCCACAATTTTCTTCAACGTGTTCTCATCTGGTATGGGACTCGTAACACACCATGCAAACCAAGGGCTACACGTGAAACCTTAAATGTGGTGAAAAAGCCTTTAGGACAAACATACAATAGTTGAGAAAGGTTCACATTGAGTATTAACTGTGATATCAAGACACCTATCCTGTTTTTGACACTCGGAGCACTTTTAAAAATGTGAGGATTTCCCTGGCGGTCCAGTGTTTAAGACTCTGCACTTCCAATGCAGGGGGCGCAGGGTTCAATCCCTGGTCAGAGAACTAAGATCCCGCATGCTGTGTGGCTCCAAAAAAAAAAAAAAAAAAAAGTCTGTGATTGTAATATTCTATGTATTTCGACCAAGACTTTTCCTATACATCATGTTGTTAAAATGTTACATCAAGCTTGGGGGACATAAATATTTTTTCCAATATTAAACTGGCTGAAAATGTATCAAGGAATATATCAAAGCAGGGTCTTGAAAAGGTATTTGTGCACCAATATTCACAACAGCATTATTGACAATAGCCCAAAGGTGGAAGCAACTCAAATGTCCATCATGAATGAATGAATAAAAATGTGGTCTCTACATACAATGGAATATTTTTCAGCCTTAAAAAGGAAGGAAATTCTGACACACGCTACAACATGGATGGGCCTTGAGTCCATTATGAAATAAGTGAGTCACAAAAAGATGAATACTGTACGACTTCATTTATGAGGAGTTTAGAGTAGTCAAAATCATAGAGACACAAAGTAGAATGGTGGTTCCCAGGGACTGGGGGAGAGGGGGAAGGAGGCATTGTTGCTTAATGGGCTTATAGTTTGTTTTGCAAAATGTAAAATACAAGTTCTGGAGACTGGTGGCACAAAAATGTGAATCTACTTAACACTACTGACTGCACTGTTAAAAATGGTTAAGATGGTAAATTTCAAGGCTCAAGAGGGAGGGGATATGGGGATATTTGTATACATACAGCTGATTCACTTTGTGGTATAGCAGAAACTAACACATTATAAAGCAACTATACTCCAATAAAGATGTTAAAAAAAAAAAGGTCGGGCTTCCCTGGTGGCGCAGTGGTTGAGAATCTGCCTGCCAGTGCAGGGGACACGGGTTCGAGCCCTGGTCTGGGAGGATCCCACATGCCACGGAGTAACTAGGCCCGTGAGCCACAACTACTGAGCCTGCGCGTCTGGAGCCTGTGCCCCGCAACGGGAGGGGCCGCGATAGTGAGAGGCCCACGCACCGCGATGAAGAGTGGCCCCCACTCGCCGCAACTGGAGGAAGCCCTCGCACAGAAACGAAGACCCAACACAGCCATAAATAAATTAATTAATTAAAAAAAAAAAAAAAAAGAAAAAGGTCAATTTCGTTTCACTACAATTAAAAATAAAAAATAAAAAGGGAGCCCTGCCAGGAATACCTTAACCAGGGATACGTTCTGTGGGGTGAGCCTGCACTTCCTTTCACTCCTGTGGCAAACCCAGGGTTGGGTCAAGGGATGAGGCCAAGTCACTGCCCTACACTGGCAGATGCTCAAGAATGTGAAGTCTATCATGTCTCTTTATCAACTTAAATCATTCCACGGGAGGGGGGTGTGATGTGTGTCCCTCTCACTTCCCCATGATACCTACACCCACAAATGCCGTATCAGTAGAATGCTTTATGTTATATTCTCGTATGTGTTTCCTCCATCCAAAGACCTTATTCTCACCTTTCCAGCATGTATAACTCAAACAGATTTTCAAGACTCACCTTAGGGTTGTCTTACTCATAAAAAGTGTTCCTAAATCCAGTAGGATTAATTATATGATTAATTATACGGTAATCCTCTTAAGACCTGTACACCAAGCACTAGCATCTATCACACCTCACTTTATTTTCACGGTTGGTTTCTTGCATGCCTCTCTCACTCTACACAGACCTTTCAAGCGAGAAGTGTCTCATTGATTTTTCAATTCCAAACGTCCAATCATACAGCTAAGCCCAGCAACAACAGAATGTGCTCCATAAACATTTGTTGTTTGTAACTTGGTACTGTATCTACATTGAATGGAATGGATTTTCACTTTTGACTTTATGAAAGTAAACAAACTACTGTCATTCTCACCCTCAAATCTTTCTTTGGGTTTTTTTGACTTTGACTTGTATCCAAAAGAAACACTTATGATGAAATATCATTCATTAACAGATTATTTTTACTTTGTCATTTGATGGATATCAGTAGATGGTTAGAGGAAAAATTTTTTCATTATTGCAGGTTCCTGGGCCAAGAAACCCAGAAGGCAGGGTAAGAAAATTAGTTTTTAGTCTGACTTAATGTTTTGCCCTGAAAAATTGGTGGAAGACCACAAAAGTAACCTAGCTGACTCAGCAGGTTCTATGCGTGCATTTTTCAATAGATGGCATGTTTGAAACATTTTTTCATGGTTGACCTGTAAGAAAGGTTAAGAGAATCTTCTCATTGGGGAAATGGAAGTACAGCCTTACATTTGGCTAGATTCAGAACTCAAGTTTTAGAGGCACTTTTACATTATGCATATTAACAGAAGGCAGACTGATATAACTAAAATATATGAATATGAAAGTTAGTTTGATTACCTCATCAAAAAGGCTCCCCTGAACATCTCAGCTTACGGATCATCCAGTAATTCTCTATTACTTTGTTTTGTTTTGTGTATGTCACTTCTCACGATGTGAAATAAACTACTGTACTTAAATATTTATTACTTGCCTCTCTTGACTGGAATGAGAACGGCACGAGGGCAGGGACTTTGGCTTGTCCTATGAAACTCTGGGCAGGAATGAAGTTTGTCAGAGTCAGGGGAAAGGAAGGAATGAGATGAAGGTGGAAGCCGCTGGAGTGGATGGAGTGTCCCAGCAGTTTATTTAATCAAATTCAGTTCTTTGTGGACTCTTTTTCTTATAATGAGTATACGTATAAACAAAAGATTATCCGTATGTTATTTGCTCATTAGTCAAGAAACACAAAAGGAGAAAAAAAAAAAACCCTGAAACTAGAAGGACTAGAAGGAATTCAGCTTATTCAGATAATTCTTCAAGTTCCAAAACAATAATATTTACAGACAAGCAGGTATTTTTAAAAATAACGTTCACTCAAATTTTAATTTGTTCTTTTTTTTTTATTTTTAGAACCAAGACACATACTTGAGGGGAAAAAACACTCCATTTTCCGACATTCCGTTTCAAAGTGCAGATTTTAAAATGTAACTAAATATTTACAAGGTTTTTTTTTCATTATCTTTCTTTCAAGAAAATAAAACTCACGAAATAAAAACATCACAAAGACAATATCAACAGAATCTGCAAGTTGTTTAAAGAAAGCATCCTTAATTAGAATATTTAACTTTCGGTTTACCTAATAGAAACATTGTTAATACTAAACCTGTAACATCTTTCCATAACCAAACATAAAACAAACGGCTGAGGCAAAGTCATTCTTTGAATAACAGTTGATATTACTGCTTTAATACCTGTTCAGGAGTTCTGATTTTTACAGAATATTTCCAAATAAAACAACTATCTGTACAAAAAAATGTTATTTTGATATTGCTTTAATTCTGTAGTATTTTTTCTAATTCCTGTTTTGTTCAGTTGCAGTTCTTTGCTTGACTTTCCCCTTTTAAGATCTGTTTGTTAGAGAAGAACTCTCAAGTACTCTGGACTCCATCCTATTTGGTTAATGTGATTAATGAGGCTTATCCTGGGGGATCTTAGTGTTTTTCTAAATTGAAAAATTAGCTACTCTATAATAAATGCGGCTGAATCACACTCTCTTTGGATGCCTGTACTAGATAACATAAAAAGTTTGCTAACACAAAAAGGCTGCGAAAACACTGAAGCTTTGCTACCTAGCTGTTTAGATTTAGTCAATGCAAAATCTCTTATCACATTTTAGGGCCCACTAGCACTTGAGAATCTATCCAGTTGTGAGGGATCTTTCTGACTTGGATCTTACAGAAACCAGGAATGGTTGCTGGTGGGCAGAGAGGTTGCTGAAGACCACGGTTACACACTACAGCCCTGTTGTTTAATGATGATTATTACTGACACTTCTTACTTTCGTGAAATGTTGAAAAGGAAAAAAAAAATCTATGATCACAGCATTAAAAAACTTGTATTTGTGCTGCATTATTCTTATTATTTTTTTAAATTTTAATTTATTATTTATTTATGTATCTATTCATGGCTGTGTTGGGTCTTCATTTCTGTGCAAGGGCTTTCTCTAGTTGCGGCAAGTGGGGGCCACTCTTCATCGCGGTGCGCGGGCTTCTCACCATCGCGGCCTCTCTTGTTGCGGAGCACAGGCTCCAGACGCGCAGGCTCAGTGGTTGTGGCTCACGGGCCTAGTTGCTCCGCGGCATGTGGGATCTTCCCAGACCAGGGCTCGAACCCGTGTCCCCTGTATTGGCAGGCAGATTCTCAACCACTGCACCACCAGGGAAGCCCTGCATTATTGAAATTACTGAGATACAACTAAACTAATGGCATAAGCTAAAGACATTATTCCCTATTATTTGCTATAAAATCACTAAAAGAACCGTTTAAATTGTAAAATACAAATATAAAAGAAATAATCTTGTGGAAAGGGCCCTTATGGAAAAAGGTGTTAAAAGTGCTTTAATTTCAATATAATGATCTAAAACTGCTTCAAACATAAATATTTTAAAAATCTCTACTCAAGGACAAACACTGAAAATATGTAAACCTAGTTCTCTATTAAAATATATTTTGCAAGTAAAAATTAGAAATTATTGAAGTTAAAGGAATTTGTCACATTAAACACAGAATGGTAAATTACATAAAGTGTCAGGAATTATAAAATTATTGGTTTAATGATCAATCTAAGTAAAAAAAAAATCCTACTTTAATCTAAGTCAAATGGCACAACACTACCATAAACAATGAATCAAAAAATATCAGAGACAAAAATCTTGTTTTGAAGATTTTACTACTATTGCTTACCCTTAATCATATTAAATGTTACATTTACTCTCCTTATTCCATTAGAATAATCCCAAAGAAAATCTTTATATAACTTTAATAGCTGTGATAGCAACATTTCAAAAAATAAATTTCACAGTATTGTTAATGTTTTTGAAGGCTAGGTAGGTACTGAAAAATAGCCTAGTACAGAGTCGCTAAAATAATCGCATGGAAATTATTTTGGTATTTTAGATGTCAGAAATTGATTTCCTATTGCATTATATGATACACTTTTGCATCTAAACATTTTATCAAGGGCTATAAGGTTTATAATTTACCACATTTACATTTATCTTTAAATGTTAAAATAAAAAAATATGTAAGTAAAAAATACTTGGAAAAACTTGTAAACCTCTTTTCAGTAGACAAAAGAACTATCTTCAATGTCCTGGCTGAAAGGGTTCTTGATACCATGGAACTGAAAGAAAACAAAAAGCACAAAGATTTGAGATGAATTAATGAAGCAGACGGATGGTACGTAATAGGATAGTGGAAAGAACCCAGTTAAGTTAGAGCCAAAGAGATCAGAGTTCAAACTGTACATCTGCTCTTTACTAGCCATGGGATCCCAAGAAACTTAATAGTATTGCAGTATTTAAGGCTCTCCAAAGAGTAGTTTCCTCATCTGTAAAAGAGCAATCACATCCCTGCATCTCTCTCACGTATCTTGTGAGAATTAAACGGAATAAAGGATGTAATGTGGCCCGCACACAGGGCTCTCTCAGCCCTTCCTTTAGTTCCATTATGGTGCTGAATACAAGTATCATGAGCACAACAGTAGGAAGTGGGTCACAGGGATTTTCACGTCTTCAGAAGGATGTAGTTCGTTGTAATACAACCAAAGAAATAACAATTAAAATTTTTGAGAATCAAAGCTGGATTTGATTCCAGATAGCTTTCTTAGCATCACAAACAGCTTAATTATTAAGAGCACAAGAAAGCTCAAACCATGAGACCTTTATGAAACAATTTCATTCAAGATTTCCTATTTCAAAAATTAAAATGTCTTTAATTTGTAGGTTTGCCACATCTACTATGCTTGGTGTGTTTATCATTACAGCAGCTACAGCAATTTATTAATCAAAAAGGAAAAAGCAGTCATATACCCTGCCCCCGCTTTCTCTCCTCCTTTATAGTTTTTCTTCAGGCTATGATTTAGCTGAAAATTTTCCAGTCCTGTTTAAACTCATTTAGTGGGGCAGGGAGGGGAGGAAAGGATACATAGATAATTATACCACCACAAAATACTCATATGTGAGAAATGCACACAAAAATACTGTGGAAGTAGAAGAGGCATTCTCACATGAGAGAACAGTAAGAAGTTCAATGTGGCTTGAATACAGAGGTGGAAGTGGTGGGAAATGAGCCTGTCTATGCAGGGCTGTCAAGGGCCCTGTGTTCCAAGCAAAAGTATTTGAATTTTATCCCATAGGTTATAGGGCACCAGTGGCAACTCCAATGTAGAGATGCTGCTGTCAATAGGTTTCTTAATTAGAAATAGAACTATACTAACAGCCTGCTTCTTGTCCAATTCAGACTAAGGAATTAATTAATTCAATTAATTTTTTCTACTTATTAGTTTGTAAGATAACCCAGGACTGAGAAAGAACTTTTTAAAAAATACAATTCAGCACATTTATTGAACTCTCTAAATATTTTAATGAATACAAAACCTTGGTTTTAATAGGTTTTCTTCCTTCTTTTATATTGCAGTTAGCACCAAGTTGAGGCAAAAAGCCAAATCAAAGCTTTAAAAATATTTTTTGGCTGAAATTGCATGTGGTATTTTTCACCTTATATATCTACAGACACACACAACCTACAAAACTGATTTTCCTTGAGAAACAACTTTTCAATTTAAAGAAATTCCTTGCATTTCTCTGTTTTAAGACATTAAGAGATGATTAAATTTATACGCAGTACATTTTACCTCTGATGGTAGACTATTTGGGTGCTAATGTAGTTTTTGCAGAATTATTAATAACTGTTTTAAAATTTTGCTTTAACTATGGTAAATATACATGTCAATTAAATTAAAAATTATATTCTAATCATGATATTCTATAAACAGAATTGTTTCAGAGAAAAAATTTCAAGTCCCCGTGGCAAACTACCAAGTTGTTCTACTAACACATTTCAATTAACTCCATTCACTTATGCCAAGATACTATATTAAAATACTGTTATTAGATACTATATTATCTGATTGAAGTTCCTTTTTTCCACATATTTACTCTATTTTTTTCCTTCATTTATCAAAAAATGTATGTTCACAATAGGAAATCTAGAAAATAATGAACAACACTCTCCACAAACTCCAAATTTTATCACTCACAGGGAGACAAGTTAAAATGTTAGTGTACTTTATTTCCGTATCTCTATGCATTTCTTTATTTACGTAAGTAAATTTATACAATATAGTTTTAAAAATTGTCATTAAAAACTTTTATAAACTCTTCAATGGTTGCATATTTCAATAACTATAATTTACTTAACTATTATTCCTTGAAGTTGGGTTTTATTGAAGGACATATTTAGTGATATTACCAATTCTTTTTTTCTCAGTCTTTGACAACTAGTTTTCCACTGACAATGTAATTCAACTCTGCCTGATTTTAAACAATTCTACAAGTCTACACAGAAAAATGTGCCATCTATCACCACTTGTTGTAAATTCCACTAACATAAATGTACAAAGATAAAAGTGAAAACTCTACGAAGTACTAAACTTGTGAAACTCACCGTTAAGTCCAAGGAACTTCTGGAAGCACACCCAAATCAGGAGAGCAAGGGTATGCAGCGACCGGTTGATGGGAAACATACTGTGAAAAAATTGGCTGCTGAAAATTGTAAACAGGCATTTGAGATGGAAAATGTCCACTCACTGGCACAAAGTCATTTGCTTGTCGTTCCCCAGCAAAGTAACCAAAATATTGAGAGTACAACAGATTAGAATGTGTATTTTGAACAGTACTTGTAACTGCAGTCAACATTCCGAAAGGAGGTGGCTGTACTTCATAGGATGTTATTCCCTGGTATGTCTGGGTAATGGAACTCCCATTGCTGCTGCTGTAACGATAAACACACCAAGCAAAGTAAGGATATGAAGTTCCAAATGACTGCTCAGAAGAATTATATACTGGGGCACATGCAGACTGTGGAATTTCATTCCAATATGTGGCAGCATTGAGTTAAAACTTTTGAATTCTATTGTTCAGAAAAAGAGTATTCTACTGTTTGATTCACATTAAGGGTCATGTTCTCAGATGCTTCAACAGGTGTAGTATTGGAACTCAATGTACCCTTCCTATATTTTTCTTTTGACACAGTTTTTGCAGGTTGTGTTTTATTTGCAGAACAGGAATTTTGTTCTGGATACGTATGGGTTCTGGAGAACTGGTGCATGTAGAATTTTTAATGGATGAATTTAATATTTCATTATCTTGAGGTTCAAAGTCAGTGTCATTCATTTCTAAATTGGCATCGATATTCCTCACAAAATAGAAAATAGGCTTTGAGAGCACTAATGCATTAGGCAGAAGAGAAGCATCAGTTTCTGGTTTTATGTCTGAGGGACAAGATTTCTCTGCAGGATCTGAGGAATTCTTAAGAAATTTCTGAGAAGGTATCTCCTGGTCTTTTGAAAATGTGCCATCTACGCATTTTTGGTCAAAAATTGCCAAAGGAGAACAATCTTAGCACTTTTTGTTTCAGCAACACTAAAATTTACATTTCTTTCCTTCATGTTATTTAAGTTTCCCTGTTGTCCACTGAAATCTTCTGAAGTAGCAGATGAAATATTAGTTAAATCTATTTTGCCCTTTAACTTTGACATACAAGTGTCTTTTAGGTTCTTTAAAGGTAAAAGTGAGCCAGGTAGTGATCGCTGAATTTCAACTTTTTTTGGAGAGACATGGTTTCTTTTCAGATTGTCAGATGAACTTGGTCCTATATCATTTTCACTTTCGGGATGAGATCTCACAGTCCTATTAAGTGTAACACACATACAAACAACTTTAAATACAGAGAGTCACAAAATTTCAATATAAATATATATTTGAAAATTTTATTTAGGAAAAGAATTCTTAAGATTCACATTTTCCTCTTTGTATTGGCACTATACAAGAAACATATTTCTCCAGTTTTCCTCCCTTGGTTTGAATTTAGATACTTTTCTTGCTGAAGGTGATATATTCCACATTTCAAATATATTTCCAATACATCTGAAAATACAGAGTGCTGTCAATATTCTAATAAATTATTTTATGCTTTGGACACTCCCTGATTTCAATTTTTTTGCAGTAGTTTCTAATTCATATACCTCCAACCTATTGACAATCTTCTTTACTTGCAAATGGCCATATATAGCTGGTGAAACCACTAGCTGTGATCCCTACCCCCAAAAGACTATCTTGTCACAAAGTACTGAGATATTTTGTCTGTTCAAGGTCGAGAATAGGAAAAGCAGACTTCCAAAATTTCTTGCCAAGGGAATATCCTTGGCATTCCTATCTAAATTTAGACAGTCTCAATCAGGGTGAAGGAAGCATTCATTATTGAGGGTCTAGAGCCAGACAGTTAATACAAGTCTCCAGGGCAATTATATTTTTTTGGTGTCTCATCAAATTCTTCGAATTAAAAGTGGAAAAGAACATGTTGAAAGAAGAAAGTAACCATTCCTCCACAGTCGAGAAAAATTAATCTTTGGCCTGGAATTTGTATATCCCACTCATGAAACTAAAAGCCCCTATTTTACTTAATCCAGCCTCCTTAAAAGGCACTTAAATGACAACCTACATCATCATCCAACCCAATATAATACTTTGACAGTTTACAGAAAGGACAATTTTGACTCTATCACATTTCCAATGATGTTTCAGTGATGTCTCAACCTTATAGATTGACAGCTGCCTGTATGATCTGTCCTTTTACCCACTCTCTTAGAGGATGTTCTTCCATGACCATGGCACCTTATATTAACCTTATATTAGAATTCATTTTCCTGCTAAGTGAGGCACAGTTTGATTCTTTGAGCAGCAAATACTACCTATACTTACAAAACTTAGTTTTGTAAACTAATTAAAACAAATCATCTTAGTTACAAAACTAAGATGATTACAGAACTGGTTTACGTTATGCCTCTGATAGCCTATTCATCCTTATGCCACTACACAATTATTTAAAGAGTCATCTGTGCCAGGAAAAAGATTCTAGAAATGTAGTAAATTAAAGATCATATTTAATTTTTTAAAAAATTAATTATTTATTTTTGGCTGTGTTGGGTCTTCGTTGCTGCGCACGGGCTTTCTCTAGTTGTGGCAAGCGGGGGCTACTCTTCGTTGTGGTGCGCGGGCTTCTCCCTGTGGTGGCTTCTCTTGTTGCGGAGCATGGGCTCTAGGCGCACGGGCTTCAGTAGTTGTGGCTCGCAGGCTCTAGAGCGCAGGCTTAGTAGTTGTGGCGCACGGGCTTAGTTGCTCTGCGGCATGTGGGATCTTCCCGGACCAGGGCTTCCCGAACCTGTGTCCCCTGCATTGGCAGGTGGATTCTTAACCACTGTGCCACCAGGGAAGCCCTAAAGATTATATTTAGAGAAGTAAAACCAAATAAGACAGAAATGAGAATGCTTATCTTCTTTTAGTTCATATTATTCATTTTCCTTCATAGGATGGAAAAAAGATGGTAAAAAATGAAGCTTGTCATAAACTGAAAATCTTACAGAGTTGAATGAAACAAGAGATGGTCAACAAGTCCAGTGGTGCCACTTCATGTCAAAATGAGAAAAACATAAATAAGGTAGTGGGTTTTTAATAAAAATAACTAATTCAAAAAGAATTTAAAGAACTAGCCTTTATTCTGAAATCATATCCTTTCTATATTGTGGTGTTAACACATCCTTTCATGAAACAGTAGTATACTTATAATATGTGAGTGTGTTTGACTAAGCTCCCACTTAGGAATGTAACTTGTCAATTTTTATCTTGTTAGCCAGTCTTGAAATTTGACAGGTCTATAAAATCCACAAGTTTAAAAAAATCTAATCACTTGCCCCATTCTACACCCTTTTTAGTAATAAGCCAGTCACTAAGCCCCATCAATTCATTAAATAATGTCTGTCAAATATGACTTTCACCTTCTTATTCTGTAAAGTGTCACTCTTTTCTAAGCCCTGGCTGACTTACTACTTTTAACTATACTTAGAATCTCCTTACCCTTTAAATCACTGTGAAAACGCATTTCACGGGATATTACCTTTCAATCCTTACAGAATGAAATTCAAACTCCTTAGGCCTTACCTAAGACACTGCATAATCTGAACCTTCTTCTCCCTCCTTAGCTAACTCTTCTCCCCTAAGTTACATATATAACCCAACAGAGGAAATAAATAAAGGTTTTAGTCTTGTTCCTTAATATGTGCTCAATTTTGTTTAGTTTTTCTTCAGACAGGGCTGATGGCAACTCCTACCTTGGATGCTTGAATGTTGCCTTTTCTCTGTTGATCTTCGTGACATCTTTCATGCTAACCTATGTTTAAAAAATACAGAGAAAACCTACATTGTTGATCGTTTAAAGTATAATATTTATTATTTTACTTTTCAGACATTAGCAATTGCTTGTTCTGTCATCATCTAAAATACACTGTCTGAAACTATATTCATTAATGATCCTCTCCTTCAAAACTCAGTGACTCTGCTGGACTTCCCATATTTCATAAATGTTTGGAGAAACTTTTAAAAAAGCAATCTGCAACATTCTTTTTACCCACATTTTACAACACGTCTATTTATGACTGCTTCTTATTTTATGCCCTTTTTAATCAACCAGTCACTCAGCGCCACTGTTAAGTAATGTCTGTCAAGTATGGATTTTCCTTTCCTATTCTGTAAAACAGCACCTTTTTCTAAGACCCAGATGACTTACTACTTCTAACTATACTCAAAATCTCTGCTCTTTAAAATCACTGAAAAAACACAGTTTACAGGACGCTACCCTTCAATACGTACAGAACGAAGTTCACACTCTTCAGGTCTATATTTAGAACATTCTGTTATCTGAAACAATATGCTTCTCCATCTTTAGCTTACTTCTGTCCACTAAGTTAAAATGTTTGTTCCAGACTTAATTTTAAACTCATTTCTCAAATAATGTCAATAAGCATTGTGTCTTTGGTCACATTACTTTCCATAGCTTGGATACCCTCTTCATTTTTTTACCTTCATCTGATAACATTTTTTCCTTTAAGGCAAAGCTTTGATCTGTGTCTTTCTATGAAATCAATGAATAAATCTCTATTTTAAAAAAATTTTGCTTTTCTTCTCTACACTTACAACACCTTTTTAGTAACACCCTCATTTTACTCTTGATGTGGAGTATACAACTTGTGTTGTTCTTGTGTTTTGGAAGTATGTTTATAAACTGGTTGTTAATTAAGCATTTTCCCACAAACACAGTGCAATAAATGATTTGTTTCCTAGTCTCTAGAACTAGAGTTTAACTAACGAATACAATTAGAGTAAGCTGAGAAAGAATCCTACTTTCCATTTTGCGTATAGGTCTCTCTTTCTTCACTTCTGAAATGAGAAATTCTCAAAAAATTTTGAGTAGTCTCCGAGGGTGGAGTAGGGGCAATTATTAATATGGGCTCTGGAGCTAGACTGCCTTGTTTTATATCTAGGCGCTTCTGTTTACTAACTTTGTGACCATAGGAAAGTTATTTAACCTTTCTATGCCTCAGTTTCTGTACTTTTTAATAAGATAATAACAGTGCCTACATCATAAGCATTCTGTGAAGAATAGAAAGAGTTAATGTTTGTACATTCATTAGAACACTGCCAAGTATTTAATAAATGCTATATAAAATTTGTTAAATATAATGTACTTATGCAGGACTAACTCCTTCACAATCGTCTATTTTAAAATATCTGTACTATTTCTCTGTGTGGATGATAATGGTCAAGAACACAGACTCCACTGTCAATTTTTAACATCCACAACATTAAGTATAGCCTCATTATATAGAAGCTACTCAATCAATACTTGGTCACTCGCTTAACTCACATTCATAATAGGGACTTTTCATTCACACCCTTCCAAGAAGTGTTTTCTAAATAAAATAATTAATTTGCAAGTTTAAAAGTAGACATTCGCAAGGTTATCTCTCACATATACAAATCATTCATATCATTTTATAGATAATATGGATTGTTTAATCCAATAGTTCAGTTAGTAAATTCATTTTGCAAGGCAGTATTTAAAGCATTCTCAATTTTTACAATTCTGCAAACTACATACTTGTTTGCTTAAAGAGTAGACTTGTTCTCAAAAAGAATACCTACATAGGTTTCGCTTAAAACATTTGTTACCTTTTGTTTTTTACAACTGGAAACGGTAGTATATTCCTCTTGCTCCTGAGGGTCTTCACATTTGTCTACAGTGAAAGGCCGTTTTTTAGAGGAATTTGAAACGTTTTTCATTATGCACTCTGAAATTGAGGGCACCTTCACACAAGTACTGGACTTGTTGATATTCTTCCTAGGTTCTACATGAATATTCATTTCTTCCTTTCTCTCCAGGTGGAAAGTCTTCTTTCTGTTATGTCGCATTTGGCACAGGATAAAGGAAATGGTTAATTTAGCATCTTTAGCACATATTATCTTCATATGTTCAATAGTTTTCATGACTTTCGTAATATGGGCCATTTTCCCTAAGTCCTTCCGAGGGACAGCCATTACATTTTTGAGCAGGGTGGAAAACTGATTGTAGTTGTATTCTAACTCTGTCACAGTGCTTCCGTAATTTATGGATGCTATACATGGCACAAAGTCAATGTATGTGGAAACGGAATACTTAGACTTCTTTAGAAGTTTTTTTATTTCTGAAAGTTCTTCAAGTTCTCTTGAGAGCAAATGAAGAGCATAGGAGCAATTAACAGCTTCATTATATTTGTAGATAATATCCAGATCTTTCTTAAGTTCAGAAATAGCAGTCTCTATCACTTTCCAAAGACAATCTGTTGAATCATCTTTAAGAAATGAGAAAGAAGTCATTTTTTCTTGGCACTGAACCAGTTCAGGAAGAAGTGACAAATCAAACCAAAGCATACCTCGAAACCTCTGTTTGTCTAGTTTCTTTGCCATTGAGTTTTTAAGAAAGTGAACTGTTTCTGAGAGCATGACAATTTCAATATAGGTTTCAATGGCCGCAGGTTTTAAAATTACTGCCCCATGGTTGTGGTTTTTCACCATGTCCAAAACATTTTCTTGTGTGATAAAAATATTATCCATGTTATCTTCTTGCAGCAACTGAAAGTATTCTTTTAAAATTTCTAAGTGATCGGTACATCTCAAAGTGAGTTCCTGTAGTTTTTTAAAGTCTGCAAATTCAGCTTGATCCAATATTTCACTAATACAACAGATATCTGGATGTGAAAGCAAAGTACTGTTAAACCTAGAGTTTTCTATGCTAATTGTTGCTTTGTTTACTAGAGCATTTGACTTTCTGGAAGCAATCATAGTATTCTCAAGCCCAGTACTGGAAATGCGTTCACTGCTTAAATCTTTAGACAACGTATCACATATCTTCTGCAACTTAGAAAAAGCATGTTGATTCATTTTGAGTAGTATTTCTTTGCTGTTCTTTCCTGAGTATTTTTTGCAGAAAGACTCTCTCTTTTCTTTCCAAACGAGACTTTTTGCAGCATCAAAAAAGATATGTTCCAGACCATAAAGAGATATTTTAATACTTACTGCCTCATTGCTCTTGATAAAATTAACTTTTGAGGAGATCATTTCTATAATAATCCATAGATGGTCTTGTTTCCCTGGACAGGAATCATTTTGGGGAGAGTCCCCATACATACTGATCAGATTTAATGTACTTTTTCTCAAGGATTCTAGGTCTCCTAAACTATCTCCAAAGTTAACTCCACAGGTAAATGGAACAGAAAGAGAAAAGTCAAAGCAATCAGAACAATGTTTCATTATTGCCTCACACTCATTAATCTGTCGTTTGTATTTTAAGAATGTGTAGTATGAACTGTTTTCCCTTTTGGTTTCTTCAAACACTTCAACCAACTGATCATGATAGTTTTGCAACTCACAGAATGCATGATATTTTAACCTGCCTTGAAAAGCAGGATAGAAACTGGATTGTTGTTGAAACCCACGTGGTCTGCCAAGCAGCTCACTGTACAATGTCTCATCATACCAAAGCAAGCTTCGGAATGTTGGCTCACCTCCTAAGAGCCTTGTTTTGTTTTCAATGAACTGAATAGTTTCCATCATCATTTGGAGTTCTACCAAGGAGTCAACAGCACACGGCTTTAATTTGTGTCTGCAGTTATTCCACAGGTTTTGTTCTACCAACAGGTCTCTTGAAATCAAGATTTGTTTAAATGAACATTCTTGTTTTCTTTCAAAAGCTTCAACAAATAAAGGGAGAATATTTTGACAAACTTTAGTTTCTTCCTGTAGAATCTGCAAAGATGATGCTTCATCTGCCCTCTTCAAAATTTGAGCTATCTTAGCTATAGGAGCCAAATTATTAGTTGAACAATGTTCTTCTTTTAATTCATTCATGTATGATGTAGGCATCTTCGGAGGAGGAGAGACGCTGGAGGTTTCAGAGTGGGCATGTAGAAGAGGCATATGATTCATTCCTGTAATGCCTGGTTTGGAATTACAGGCTCTTCCTGAGTGCATTGTGGAGTCAGACTGAGAGTCATGACTAACTTTTCCCTCCTCTTTCTCTCTTTTGTTAAGCTGATTAGAAGCAGTGTTACTCAAAGAGACTGCCTCAGTAGCATCTTTAACGCTTAAATGAGAATCAATCAAGTTGTTTTTAACTGTTTTCTCACTTAAGTAGGAGGATTCTTCTAATGTTTTATTCTTTTGATTTTTGTACTCAGTCTTAACACTTGATCCTTCAGTCATGTTTTTGTGAAATGAATCTTTTGCTTTCTCTGCTTGTTTATCTTTCCACATTTTTCTGTCCTGAATGTCTTTCTTTGCAATACATTTTGGGGAAGAAGAACCCTTTATGTTATCTTTTAAGAGCAAAAAACTATCATTGGAAAATAGTTTCTTCATCATATTGTCCTTACTTTCTTCAGTTACTGATGTGAAATCCAATTCAGAATTCTCAATAACATTTGTTCCATTCCCGTCTATGTGGAAGCAATTACTTGAAGAGCAATGTTCTGTCTTTAGCAGCTCCTTTCCAGCACATCCTCGTTGACAGTGTGGTACAATGGTAGACACTGTTGAAGAATCTACAGCAAAAATGCTCTGTTTATTCAGGTAAGATTGTGAAGATTCTCCCTCACTGTCTGTCACTAGAGTGGCTGATAACAATTGAGGAATACTGTTACACTTTTTGCTTTTTATCAGAGTTAGATTTAATGGGTCCATAAGGAAGTTTTCTGTTATAATGCCTGGTTTGCAGCTCTCATTAGGAGGTGTCCATTTTTCTATAGGAAAATTTACTTCCAGGTTTCTTGTATAACCAGATAAAATAAGGTTATTTGGCTTGTCGATATCAATGTTAAAAACATGCGTCACACTTGATTCTAAGACTGAAATAACTATATCAGTTTTCACCTTTGTGTGGGCTATACAAGTTGCATCATAATTTTTGTCCACGTTAAAATTTACGTTGCTTTCTTTTATGCAAGTTAAAGATACCGAATTCCTTTTACTTATTACTTCATTAGCTTCAGAATTGTTTTCTTTTGTTGTACCCTTAATATTACCATGTGCTGAATGGTTCTTAAGCTTTTCATATTTACTAACGTTAGATAAAAACTCTGCATCGATTTGATTTTCTTTTTTAGTTAGTTTCTCATCTGGGCAGTCTGGGGAAGAGAGACACCCAGTTTTTCTAGAAAAGGGCTGAAGTTCTGATGATCTGGGATTTCTCAAACTGCTAGTGCTATAAGCTGACTCACTTGCACTTTGGGACGTGGAACAGAGGGCTAACTGCGATTCAAGATACTCTTGATCACAATATCCTCTCACGCGAATAGTGGTGGGACTTCTGGAGACACTGGACACACTTTTCTTAGAAAGGCAATTTGTGACTCTCTCTCCACTTGTTTTATAAGACTTGTGGTTTGATACATGAGTTAATGATTTATCAACTTCAAATCCCAAAGCCCTGTTCTTTCCAGGTTTGTTGTATTTTTTTTTTGACAAAAATTGCTTAGTGGAGTAATATCTTCTTTCAGACACAGAACTATAACCTTGAAGGTCACAACTTTCCCAGAAATTATTGCATATTACTGCATATGCTTTTGGTAAAGGGCCCTTTCTTTTTTCTCCCACTTTAGCTATAAGCTGCAAAGACATGTGAACTCTTCTATGAGCTTTTTTTAAGTGAAGAACAGCTCTGTCAAGTTTTCTGGAAAGACATCTGCTTTTGCATAAAGATGCTTCGCTAGTTAGAATATCCAGGACACTCCTAATGTGTTTTTCTGACCGTGAAAAGGTTTCAATTCGTCCTTGGGATAATGAAGAAAAACGTTCCGACGGGTCCTGACTGGTTAGCCTCCTCCTCTTCCCACAAATTTCGTGACGTCTTAAATCTTTACGCGGTATATTCTGGTCCCTAAAAGGTGTATGTGGCTTTCTTTTGCTAATTCTTGATTCTGTGTCCTTTTTACTTCTAGTATCATTACAATCGGTTTTTGACTTTGTAAAGGAACGCCTGCTTTCGTTATTTACTGTTGTGACATTAGAAGGTTCAGTAAGCAAAGGTCCCTTGTTTTGCTTTTCAGACACATGATTCACGTGTGTATTATGACTCAAGTCAAAACAAAGTGAGGTTTCAGATTTACTCACTAGTCCTGATCCTTGCCTTACATTACCAAATTCACCTTCAGATGGATGATGTGAATTTTCACCAGAACACTGGGAATGAATTTCAAATCGTGGAACTTCTTCCTCCTCCTCCTTTATTTCTGATGTTATGGCTTCAGTTCTGTATTTGCAGAAATTATCTTTCAATGCAAGGGGTTCAACAGCAGGACTGAATCCTTGCATAAATACATTAGTAATCCTAACTTCTAGATCAGGAAGTAAAATTGGGTTGAAGAGCTCTGCTTTGTTTTTTGCTGTAGAGAAATAAAAACTACTTTCCTCAGAGCAATGCTGATCGCTATTCTCCCTCCTTGTGGTGCTTTTCAAAATTTCTGTCTCCCCATTAGTGCTTCCTAACAGACCTTCCCAATCGATGCGAGACTTCAGAGCCTCATATGAGGCCCCGAAGTCTTCATAGAGTACATTTCCATGGCTATGAGCGTCCTGTTGAAATAGAAAAGCATTGTCACTCTGTTCTGATCCTACTTCAATCTCATTATCCAATTTGACGCTTTGAAGAACTGAGTTGTCACTTACTGACTGATGAAATGAGTTGTGTAATTGATTTTTATCCATATCTGTTTCACAATCAGAAACCCTATATTTTACTAACAAACCAAAATCTGGACTCTCAGAAGAACAAGTTTCTTTAAACTGGTATCTTAGGTGATCTTCGAGATTTGTGCCTAACACAGGCACTGGAGCATCAGCTATCTGAACTGCAGCATGTGAGGCTATATGCCCTGAAGAACCTGCAATTTTGGGAAATGTTGTGGAAACCAAATGCTCTACAGTCCTTCCAGTATTTTGAATATCTTTTTCTTTTATGGCAGTTACGATATCTTCATTTTCTAATAATGTAGATTCTGTGGACACATATTTTTTTCCCCAAGTCAAATTAAATGTAGTAGAAAATTCTTCAGAACTCAGAATTTCTATGCTATTGTAATCTTTATTCTCCCTCCTTTCATCTACAGTGGTAAAATTTTTGTTTGCATGAAAACTCTGCTTCTCATCTCCATGTATATTCCTTATGTTGTTTTCTGTAGACAAAGCAATGTCTTCCACTTCAGCCTCATTCTGGTTTTCCTTATCATTATCTCTCTGTTCTCTGCAATCAATATTCAGGTGCACATCACTGTTCAACTGTGAATTACAGAACTGAGTGTGATCTTGACCTTTATTGTTAACTTGAGAATTTTCTTTGCAGTCTCTTTCACTGTTCTCTAAGGACACTGGATCATTTCCATTTCTCCTTTTAACACATATATGTTCTCTAGCTATGCTGCAATTTGCATTATGAGCTGTTTTAATGTCATGAGATGAAGTAACAGCCGGCAGTTGTTTGGCCTGGAGAATGTCTTTTGCTTCCTGGAAAGCATCAGTCATAACACTAACACAGTTTTGACCTGGTTTTTCCAATTTCAGTTCCATTAGTTTTTGAGAAATGGTAAAACTTGTATCAATGTTATCTTTGCACTCTAAAGAGTGCTGAGGATGCTTTTGTGGAAGGTTCTCCAGTCTTGGAGTAAGATGATTTTGTATTCCCAATACTAGATGATCTAGCTCATACTTCTCCTCTGTGGTAGATGAGAAAGATTTTGGCTTTTCTAACCCTTGAGTAATTAATATTTGATCACAATTTTCCACCAAATAATGAAGATTCTCATTCTCTTTGTACTCTTGATGCAAAGAAATATAACTATCTACTGGACTGATTTTTGTTTTATTAGTAAAAGAATTATCAACTTCTTTCCATAAATTTTGCTTTTCTTCATGTTTGGAATTGTCTTCTGGCCCAGTGAAGTTTCTCATCTTTCCAATATCTTGAATGTACTCATGTATGCCTTCTTTGCTTTGGAGTGGAAAAAGTGTAGGCATTTGGTGACCAGTCTGATATACAGTTTTAAAATTAGAAGACTGTGATTCTGGAGAGATGTGACTATTACACCCTTTTGTACAAGTATTCACTGATTCGTAAGAGTCATGTGGCTCACTATTTTGTTCAATTAAAAGTGGAATGTTGCTTCTCTGCTGGGATCTCTGAGCTTTTTCTCCACTGTGTTTTTGGGTTTCAACTTCTGAGACTACATTTGGCACACACATTGGGAAGGAAAAATTATCCTGGCTCTTACACTGTTCTGCCATGGTAATTTTATTGGGAGCTGTACAATCATAGGTCTTAGAGCCCATGTTGTGAGCCTGGGTTTGTGAATCATTCAAAGAAATTTTGAAGCAAGGGGCATCCAAATAATTAGTAAGAACAGTCTGATCACCAGGCATAACTTCAGATGACGAGGCAGGATTAGTTGGCATAGATGATAGGTTTATTTCTGAATTAGCAAAATCTAAACTCTTCTCAAATGGCAAAATCTCATTTAAACCTGTAATAGTATTATGTTTTCCCATGCTTTCTTCTCTCTTCATCAGTCTTGGGTCTTTGATGAATTTCGAAGTAATAACTGTGCTTGAGCCAATATTGTTATGAAGGGGAAAAGCAGCAGCCAAATCACTTAAAACATCTTTAAGATGTGTCAAATTTAAGAGGTCACCATTATTAACACTTTCTCTGGTATCACTGGGAATAAATGAAAGACCTGAATCATATGCATGTACTTGAGAAGTGTCTCTACATTCTGCTGAATTGTGCTCCATCTGTCCCCTGTATGCTTCAAGCACAGAAATGTTTTCATTTTGCACATTTCCATAGGAGTTAGAAATATTTGAGTTGTAAGGATTTATCTCTGAATTTAGTGCACTGCATGAACAGTTTTCCTGAACAAATGGATCTATAGGTTTCCCGAAACGCTCAAAGGTGACAGCAGCATCTTTTCCTTTTCCAATTCTTTTGGCCACTGTACAGTTTTTCAGAGACCATGTTCTTTCTGTGGAAATAATAAGAAAATAAGGAAAAACAGGAACAAAAAGTGTTTCTTCAGGCAACTCTATTAATGCAAGTAAACTATGTCATGAGCGGTTTTAACTGAAAGTCCATCAAATAACCTAATGATGATTAAAGTATGTTCTCAGTAGAAAAAGCAAGAAGAGAAGAGGATGAGTAACCGACCAATAAAGTATAAATGACGTAGCATGAAATTCTGCCCTATAGACCCATTATAAGTATTTGCCATAAAAAATTTGAATTTTGACAAATACTAAGAAATAGAAAAATTAAATAGGAATAAAACCATGTTGCTCACAGACTAGGTATTTCTTATATTAATTTCCTACATGCAGATATTTAATAATAGAATCTATATATTGTTAGGTAAAATTGTCTCCCTCCAACTACTGTTACCTTGCTTCTTTTTTTTTTTTAATTATATATTTATTTATTTATTTATGGCTGCATTGGGTCTTCGTTGCTGCATGCGGGCTTTCTCTAGTTGCGGCGAGCGGGGGCTATTCTTCATTGTGGTGCACGGGCCTCTCATTGTGGTGGCTTCTCTTGTTGTGAAGCACAGTCTCTAGGTGTGCGGGCTTCAGTAGTTGTGGCACGTGGGCTTCAGTAGTTGTGGCTTGTGGGCTCTAGAGCGCAGGCTCAGTAGTTGTGGCGCACGGGCTTAGTTGCTCCGCGGCATGTGGGATCTTCCCGGACCAGGGCTCGAACCCGCGTCCCCTGTATTGGCAGGCGGATTCTTAACCACTGCGCCACCAGGGAAGTTCCTACCTTGCTTCTTTTCCCTCTACCACAGGAGAACAAAAATGGAAAGGAAAGAGGAATAAGGTAAAGAAACGGCGGGGGAAAGATCAAAAAGGGTGCACAAAATCCTTCCCAGGAGCCAAAGCAAACCACTACCCCTGCTCCATTATGAAATAAATATTCTGGCAAATAACAAATATAAATAAAAACCTGGAAAATAGAAGCAAATTTTCTTTTTATAATTTATAGAGATTTATTCCTAAAATTTCATAAAGCACTTCATGTAATAACAAAGGAACATATAAAAACACATATTTAGCAAGTAAAATGTTCACAAAGCATTCATAGCTAAGTAATACCATGAAAATACCATTGTTAAAACAGATTATTAAGGAGAGGTTGCTCATGAACAATATATGAAGTTATAATCATATCACTGGGAACGTACCATGAAGTTCTTTTTCACAGAATGTTAAAAAATAGCTCTGTTGAAGATTTCTAAATTATATAACTATTGTGATTATCCTTTTAATTACAGTAAGTTATAGAGGAAATATGTTCGAAAATAGAGATGTGGGACTTCCCTGGTGGTGCAGTGGTTGGGAATCTGCCTGCCAATGCAGGGGACACGGGTTCAAGCCCTGGTCCGGAAGATCCCACATGCCACAGAGCAACTAAGCCCATGCACCACAACTACTGAGCCTGCACTCTAGAGCCTGGGAGCCACAACTACTGAGCCCACGTGCCACAACTACTGAAGCCTGCGTGCCTAGAGCCCGTGCTCCGCAACAAGTGAAGCCACCGCAGTGAGAAGCCCATGCACCGCAACGAAGAGTAGCCCCCGCTCGCCTCAACTAGAGAAAGCCCGCGCGCAGCAACGAAGACCCAAGGCAGCCAAAAATAGACAAATAAAAAATAAAATTAAAAAACAAAAAAGAAAATATAGAGATGTAGTGCTTAAGCTGGAGTGGACAGAAAACAACGGAAGGTGGATCCCTATACCTCCTTATACTGAAATAAAACAAAATTCATTAAAAAATAAAGCCATAAAGATACTGGAAGAAAACATGGAGGGATAGTTTTATAATCCTGGGGGTAGGAAAGCACTTTTTAAGCATGGATGGAAGCCAGAAAACCAAAAATGAAAAATGATGTCAATTACATACAATTAAATATTTTAATAGGTCAAACCCATGATAAAACTTAGAAAAATAAACTGGTAAAAAGAATATTCTGAATGAGACAAACTTAGTACATAATTACACATATATTGGAATACATAAAGAATATACAGATATCTTCAAAAGATTAATAAAAAGACTATGCAATAGATAGTTGGGCAAAGTACTTAAACAAGAAAATCACAGGTTAAGTAAAAATTGTCAACAAACACAAAAAGATGTCCAACCCCACTAAATACACAAGAAGATTCATATTAAAAAACCTTTTAGATGGCAAAGATTCTGAAGGATAAGTAATTACCCTTTTCAAGATAAAAACACTCAACAAACTAGGAATAGAAGGGAACTTCCTCAACAGGGTAAAGGACATAAAAAACCCCACAGCTAACATCATATTTACTGGGGAAAGATGAACACTTTCCCCCGAGGTTCAGGAACAAGCTATATACCTAAGAGCAAAGAAAACACATGTCTACACCAAAACTTGTTCAAGAATGTTCTTAGCATAACTATTCATAATTGCCAAAAGGTGGAAGTGACCCACATGGTCAACTGATGAATGGATAAACACAATGTAATGTATCCATGTAACAGAATATTTTTCCATAAAAAGGAATGAGGTACTGATACATGCTGCAACATGCAAGAAGTCTGAAAACACTGTTAAGTGAAAGTCACCAGTCATGAAAGGCTATTATTTATGACTTCACTTAATGAAATGGCCAGGCCAGGATAGGCTAATATATAGAGACAGAAAGCAGATTAGTGACTGTGTAGGAGTAGTGGGGGGCTTAGGGGAAAAGGGACATGAGAGCTTTTAATGGGTAAAGAGTCTCTTTTTTTGAGGTGATAATGGTAACATATCACACTCACTAGGCTGGCAGAAACATTTTTTAAATTTAGTTTTTATTTTATACTATAGTTGATTTACAATATTGTGTTAGTTTCAGGTGTACAGCAAAGTGATTCAGTTATACATATAAATATATCCATTCTTTTTCAGATTCTTTTCCCGCATAGGTTATCACAGAATATCAAGTAGAGCTCCCTGTGCTATACAGTAGGTCCTTGTTTATTATCTATTTTATATATAGTAGTCTGTATATGTTAATCCCAAACTCCTAACTTATCCCTCCCCCTTACCTTTCCCCTTTGGTAATCATACATTTGTTTTTGAAGTCTGTGAGTCTGGCAGAAACATTTTTTTTAAAGTATATGGGGGCTTCCCAGGTGGCACAGTGGTTAAGAATCCGCCTGCCAATGCAGGGGACACGGGTTTGAGCCCTGGTCTGGGAAGATCCCACATGCTGCGGAGGAGCTAAGCCCGTGCGCCGCAACTACTGAGCCTGCGCTCTAGAGCCCACGAGCCACAACTACTGAGCCCGTGTGCCACAACTACTGAAGCCCGAGCGCCTAGAGCCCATGCTGTGCAACAAGAGAAACCACCGCAAATGAGAAGCCTGTGCACCGCAATGAAGAGTAGCCCCTGCTCACCGCAACTAGAGAAAGCCCACCTGCAGCAACAAAGACCCAATGCAACCAAAAATAATAAATAAATAAATAAATATATTAAAAAAAAAAAAAAAGAAGTATATGTACTGGCAATGATGTAGAGTAATTAGGTAACCTGACACAACCACTTTTGAAAACTGTTTGACATTGTCTTTGGATTAAGTTGCACATTCCTGATGTAGATGCATACGCTATAGAAAAACTCTTGCACATATGCACTGAGACACGTACATGAACATTTAAAACAGCAATATTTGGAATATGAAGAAAACTACAAAATGTCAAAACATCCCCAGAGGAATAGTGTATAGTCACAAAATTGAATAATGTGTGTGTGTGTGTATACAAATATATGAGTGAAAATGAAGAAACTACAGTTATACATATCAGTGTGGAAGAATCACACAAACATAACACTGAGCAAAAGAAGTAACAAAAATAGCTGCAATGTAATTCTAGATGTATAAAATCGAAAACAGGTAAAGAACAACTATTTTGCTTAGATATTCATAATGTATTAGAAAATCATATTCAGAAGTTGTAAGACCAGCACAAATGTTACTGAAGTAGAAAAATATATGTATCTTACCAGCCCTCTTAGGAACTCCTGTTGAGAGGAATCTCAAAGATGTCATAAGGTGTCCATTATCTACTTTTTGACCAATAGATTTTACTGTTACTATTGCATATGGAAGACACTGCCTAGGTTTATCTACTGGCTTTGAAAGATCATCATATTCATAGAGGTATACCTAAAAGATAAAGAAGGAAGAGAACATTTTTATGCTGATTAATTTTTTCAGACTTGAATAAGCTCCTATTTTAAAAAATCTAGATAACTGCATGTTGTTATTTATTAATCAGCTTCCATACAGCCCCACTCTCCCTGCCTTCTTCAACCCTAGTTTTCCTGAAGAGGAATTTTTTTCCTCACAGCATATTTTTTCCTTGATAGGCTTCCAATATCAGCAGAAACAAACACAATCTGTTTTTAAATAAAAAAGTATTTTTTCATTAAAACTTCAATGTTTTGCATATGCTGGGAACCACTATATTTTATTTGGGAGGAAAAGTCAATTAGAAAAATAACAATAGCTTAATATATCTTACATGTGGGAGCATATATATATTTCTAAAATATTTATCCTCATTTAATCATATATATTATATATAGTATGTATTACATAATTTAATCTTCTATAAAAGATTAAAGGTCTACTAAGTGTCTCAGTAACATATGACAGAAAATTACTGTGTAGTAATTAGTCTACCATGTAATGACTAATACATAAGCCTTTTCTCCTTTTGCGAAGATCAATAACATTTCAAAGTAGCCTTGTTTGTTTTGCAAGTTAGGAATTAATCTATGAAACATCTAAATAAAAGCAGCCACTGTACTTAGAACGAAGTTAAATGTAAATCTGGAAGCCTCTTTATTAATGTTCCCAGATCACAAATATTAAAACAACTTTTACTATCTATTTATTTAGGTCATATTATGGTGAACGAAGTAAGAGATTTCCATTTAATATTTTGGGCAGTTGTTTTAAGGCTTGTATCATACAGTGTGAGGCATGTGACTTTCAAGTTGTCAAATGAACCAAAAAGTTAACATACTGCTGAACTGTAGGCTTGTAGTTCAATGGTATCTTTCAAAGAGGGTATACTTCTTGACATATGGCAGTCAAAGTTAGGAGAAGGATCCAAAGAAACTTTGTTTTTATCCATTGAAGGCTGAATTTTCTTCACTTTTCCAAAAAGAACCTGGAAAAAAAAAAGGCAAAAAGAAGGTAAATAAAAATATTCCAAAACGCTTTAAACTCTCATACTAGGAAAGTAAAGCTAGCTTCTTTTTTAAGGAAAGAAATTCGAATGGAGAGATAATCCATGTCCCAGATGAATGGCATGACTTATTGTAATTATGTCAATTCCCCCTTAAATTAAACTCAAAGACTAAAGTAATTCCAATAAAAATTTCAGAAAATCCATTTGTAGAAATGAGTTTTAGTTTAAAAACTTCCCTGAAAGACTAAACAAGAATAACGTATACAATTTTGGAAATAATTTTTTGAAATAAAATTTGGGTCAGAAATAGAGAATGATGGAACAGGAAAGGTGACATACACTTCCAGATATTAAATACTTTTTAAAAGAACGGTACTACCACAAAAAAGGCAGAGAGGGGAAAAAAGCCGCACAAAATAAAAAGCCCAGATAAGTCCAAGCATCTATAAAAATATAGTATGATATTAAAAGCATCATTTGAAATAAATGAAGCAAAACCAGATTATTCAGTAAATGGTGAGGACTTGAAAAAAACTAAATTCCTCTCAACCTATAAACCAAAATAAATACCAAACAAGGTAAACATTTAAGTAATATAAACACTGTAGAAAGAAATACAAGCAAATATTTATCTAACCTCCAACTGAGGATTCTTTTCTAAGCATATTGCCAAAAAACCATGAACTAAAAACAAACTTCACTGTAAAATATTCCAAAGCTTCTGTACATCAAAAACAAATGAGTATAAAAATTAAAAAAACCATGAACTAATTAAGTGATAAAAGGTGGGGAAAAAGTGCAATTAATATGAAAACAACTACAAATTTTACTTAAGTCAGCAATTCTATTACTTTTATTTTTTAATATGCTAATAATTCATTCAAAACTGAAAACAATACTAAATGTAATGTGGTACCCTGTACTTGGATACTGGAAGAGAAAAAAACATTAGTGGAAAAACTGGCAAAAGCTGAATAGTCTGTAGTAAATAGTACTGTACCAATGTTAGTTTCTTTTCATTTTATTTTATTATTATTTTTTAAATTGAGATATAATTGACACACACACTGTTAGTTTCAGTTTCTTAGTTTTAACAGAGGTGCCATAGTTATATGAAATGTTAACATTAGGGGAAGCTGGCTAAATTGTATACAGGACCTTTCTGTACTACCTTCATAATTTTTCTGTAAATTTAAATTTATTACAAAATAAAATATTTAAAAAAGAAAACAATAAGTGATAAAACATTATACACAGAAAAGCCTAGCTCTCAACATTCACTTTAATGAATTGATAATGCTTATGAATCAACTAGAAACAAAGAAAGGAAAATCCAAGAATCTAGCAAAGGATATTAATAGGCAGTTCACTAAATACTGTCAATGAATATACGCAGAATGTTAAGCTCAGCAATAACTATGAAAAAGAATAAAAAACTGAACCAACAATGAGAAACTATCACATATTAAGACTGGCAAATATTTTTTAAAAAATATAATACACAGAGTTAGTGATGGTGTGAGATAACAGACATCCCCCACAGGCTGTGGAAAGGAATGTCAATTAGTACAACCTTTCTCAGGACAACTGGGCATTACATATCGAAAGCTGTGAAAGTGTACACATACCTCTGACTCCTAATTTGACACATAGGAATTAATCAATTAATTCTTAGCAAATAATCACAGGTGTGTGTAAAATGTACCTACATGAATAATCAAAGTAGTATTTAAAAGTACAAAAATAAGAAAACCAAGTAATTTATATCCCAACATTAAAAAATGTGTTGCACAAATTTATGGTAGAGTTGTACAGTGGAATACTATGTAGTCATTCAAAAGGATATTACAGAAGAATATTTATTTAATGACGTGGAAAATGTTGATTTTGTAATCAATGAAAAAAGCAAGTTACATAATATATAAAGAATGTATTTTAATGACCATTATACAATGCATATCCATACATATGAGCAGAAGACTAAGTATAGGTATACAAAAAAAATTGTGTCGTTATTAATGGGCTTTTTGGAGCTTCTTAGGATGTTCCAAATTTTCTAAAATCAGTATGTATTATTTTTTAATATAAAAATAAATCATGCTTTATGAATTTGATAATACCTGAGGTCTAAAAATAATTAAATTATACCAAATGAACTGTTGGTTTTACGTGAATGTACACACATCCTAAGTTACACAACTGAGGATCCTGCCTACTTACTGTGATTTTAGTAGTCCTGGCAAAGCTGCAATTAACAAAAAAGTATATCTTAACCAGTTTGTTGATGCTTACAATTCGACTGTAAGATTTTTTCTTTTTTTTCAATTTTGAGTAATTTTAGACTTTAAGAAAAGTTGCAAGACAGTTCAGAGATCCCATACACCTCTACCCTGTTTTTCCTAATGTTAACATCTTATATAAGCATGGCAAAATTATTAAAACAAAGAAATTAATATTGTATAACACTATTAAGTAAAATAAACAGTAAGAGTGTAGCAACTTTAGCTTAAGTCAGAATTATTAATACCAATGTTTTGAGGAAAGACACTTAGAATACTCTGGTATTAATTATAGTCTGAACAAAAGAGAGAAAGATAAGAGGGTCAAATAGGAGAGAAAAAATATACATTAGGAAAACCAATATGATAAAGGCTGCCTTTGTTTACTTGAAGACTTTTATGCTGCACACCCACTAGAGTCAAAAATAGGGGAAAATTTCAAATGATGATGATGATAGTAATAAATAATTATTATTTATTTTATACAATGCAACTTTAAAACATTAATAATTCATATTGAAAGTAAAATACATTTAGGTCAATTTAAAGCAAACTGAATATAATATTTAGTATTTGTTTTGTGCTACCAACCTTAAAAACTGTAATACTTTCTACAGTAATGCTTCTACTATGAGCAAAATTCAAGGCCACATCAACATGTCTAAATATATAAATTCCAAGAAGAGGGTTGCCTAGTATCTTCAATGTAGATGTTTTGGTACTTATTCCATTCTGATATATCTCAGCCACATCACTCTGAGGAAGTGCTAAAAAGCAGAAATGTTCTTCAAGTTCTCTGCCGTGTCTTCCACTCCCACGCATCTCTGACCTAAAGCAAACAGCGTGTAATTAAATGAGAACATCAACAGAATTTTCAAGGAGAAGATGAATACTTGAGTTAGCTTGCTACAGTTATGGTAACTATCCTATGGTAACAAGTTAGGCTGAAAAATCATCTAAGGAAAGAATTCAGGAAATAGTTCAATAACTACTTGTGTAGGATTATGGTCTACATTCCGTATAGGCCAATGGAAATAAGGGCTAACATTTCCTGAATGCTAATGTCCCCAGCACTGTTAAGACTTAACCGTTACATACCTTTTGTCATTTTGTTCTCAAATCCCCAAGAATTGAACTACTGCTATTATTATTACTTATTATTGTCATTGTTGTTACACACATTTTTAAAATGAGAAATATGAGGTTCAGAGGGTTAAAACTTGCCAAAATAGTAAAGTGACAGAGTCGGAAATATATATGCCAATTCTTGTCCATTAAGTTCTGGAGCTAAAGTTCTTATTTGTGTTACAGAGCGAAGGACATGCATTTCTTAAATATACACAGAGAGAGACACATACACAATACACTTATATATGGTCAATTATTAGGGCCATTCTCTATTCTCCAGGGATCTAGGTCACAGCTGGGAGAAGCAAGCTAGAATTTGATTACAGGTTCCTATCTTGGCACTATGAAAATTATGAATCATTCTCAGAAAAGGTTATAATCTAAAGTACAGACACTATTGAACTTTTACCTACATTCCACGAGAATCACTGCAACATATAAAACACCCATCCTTCTCCTCCAGTTGGTGGACCGGGGAAGGGAGTCCTATGTGGCCTGCTCAGGAGCAGCAGCGGCGGCAGCAACTGCCACAGCAGGTGATAGCGACAGAGAGCTTCAATCACCGTGACAGAAGTGTGATTCCAAAAGACTATCAGCAGTGGAGAAGCTACAGAACCTAGAAAGTAATGTGCATACCACAAAAGGAAAACTGCTCTTGAAAACCACATGCTACCTATATTTGTTATTTCCTGGAACACCACTCAAAAGAATTTGTATAAGTATACTATGCACATTAGTGTATTAATATTTACTTGCAAAAATAATTCACCTTCAACAGTAGACAGGCCCCTGGCAACAAAACACACGGCAACAATAACAAGCAAGACTAACCAATGAGATCATGACCATTTCTCTCAGTTCTGGAAATGTCAGCCTTAACTTTCAACTCCATCGTCATCATTTCCTGCTCTTGTTTTTAGCTTGACGTCAGACTCTGTAAACCACTAAGATCTCTATGTTGATTGTTAAGGTTTAATTCTCACAGAAGAATTACAATACTTTTTTCTGTTTTCCTAATTTCTCATGTGGTTTTTCTTAGGATCTGGAAGAACTCCCACAACAATAGCACAAAGCATGAGAGGGAGGGAGGAAATCAAAATATATTGTTGTAAGGTTCTTACAGCACACATGAATCACATTACGTGAAGGTGTGTTGTGATGAAGATGTATACAGGTATACCTTGTTTTATTGTACTTCACTGCATTGGGCTTCACAGATATTGCATTTTTTATGAACTGAAGGTTTGTGGCAACCTTGCGTCAAGCAAGTCTACTGGCACCATTTTTCCAACAGCATTTGTTCACTTTGTGTCCCTGTGTCACATCTGGATAATTCTCGCAGTATTTCAAACTCCTTCATTATTATTATATTTGTTATGGTGATCTGTGATCTGTGATATTTGATGTTACTACTATGATTCACTGAAGGCTCAAATGATGGTTAGTATTTTTTAGCAATAATGCATTTTTAAATTAAGGTGTGTACACTGTTTTTTTAATGCTGTTGCACACTTACACTATAATGTAAACATAACTTTATATGCACTGGGAAGCCAAAAAATTTGTGTGAATCTCTTTATTGTGGTCTGGAACTGAAGCTGTGATACCTCCGAGTTATGCCTGTAATGTAAACCCTAGAGCAGTGGTGCCGTTGACATTCTGGACCAAATAATTCTTTGTGTTACCTAGTCATCTTATTGGCTGAACATTATATCCTGTTAATGGACTGAGTAGAATGAAAAAAATACAACTTAATAAAGATCCGATCCAGGGCTCCAAAAACCTTTATAAATTCAAGTAAAAAATATTCCCTGGAGGTTTCTGTTAGTAATAATACTGTTAAAAACTTTGTACTTTTCAATGTATATTCAGAATTACGCTTGAAAAAAATTTAGGACTAAATATGATTTACATAATCAAAATTACCAATTAAAAATTAGCCTTTAGAACTATTTCTAGGTCTAAAAAGGTTTGTAAAAGGTTGACTTTCAAAGTTATTCAGACACTAGGATCTATGTTAACTCGTTAAATGACAGCAGCTCTGAGTTTCAACAATTCCATTTCAGAGACGATAGGTAAAATGAATCCAAATAGTCTTTTGTCTTTTTTTTTTTTTTTTTTTTGGCCGTGCCACCGTGCGTGCCTTACAGGATCTTAGTTCCCTGACCAGGGACTGAACCTGCACCCTCGGCAGTGAAAGCATGAAGCCCTAACCACTGGACTGCCCGGGAATTCCCGTACACAGAATATTTTCAATAAATATACAGTTGGCTCTCTGTATCGGTTGGTTCTACATCCATGGATTCAACCAACCATGGACTGCAAACTTAATTTACAATCCATGATGGGTTGAATTTGATGATGCAGAACTCGTGGATATGGAGAACCAACAATGGGATCTGAGCATCCGCAGATTTTGGTATTTGGGGCAGGTCCTGGAACCAATCTCCCATGGGTACCAAGGGACAACTGTAAATGTAAAAGACTTAGATAAAACTCACATTGATGAGAAGTTATACAAGTTAGCAAAGCACAATGAATGAGTGGTAGAGCTGTGCACTTACACCTGTCACCAACCTAAATTCCTATGTGTGCACCATGGCAAGATCCTGCTGATAACCAAGGCCCTACAGCAGCATGTAGGCCCAGATCCGCCCTGTCTTCTGTCACTGGCCTGCACCACTAGGCTCACCTGCAGCTAGCCCTTCCACAGTGATGGATACCCCTGGCCCCCATCAGGCCTCCAAAGCTACATGTCCATGGCAAGATCCAGCAGTCACAGTAGTGCACACCAACAGCCAGGACCCCCCCAAAGCTGTCAGTGCACCTGCCATTGGCACTTGCCTTGACATCTGCCCTGGCCCCCATTGCTACATGTGTGTTTATTTGATTTTTTTTTAATCATAGAATTCTAAGTATTTAATCACATTTTGAGATAATCGTTTAGTTACAGTAAATACTTTTTGCTTCCATTTTCCTTTCTTTATTTTATTCACTGTAAGTTATCTTATTGTTCCCAAGAGAGTATAACTTTAAAATGAGTTAACATGTTACATTACATTTTCCTTTCTAACATGAAATTTAATTATATTGCATTTAATTCACGTAAGTGTTCATCTAACAAGTGGATTCTTAAATATTTTTTGAGTTACTAAGAAACAGAACTTCTCTTTTTCCTCCGTTTTCTCTTTTCCTTTCCTTTTGCTCCTCTTCTTCCTTATTCCTCTTTTTTCTCAAATAAATTCCTCAGCATTGTCTTCTGCTCGCAGATTCACAAAGCTGAGCCCACTAGAGCTGGAAGAGGCTGTAACGATCCTCCTGTCCATGAGTTCCTGACCTGGGGTTCACTTACACAGGAAAAGTCCCAGGCTGGCTACTGTAGGGAGCCCAAAAACCTTAGAATTCTGTGCAAAGCTCTGTGTTCATGTGCACTTCCCTGGGAAGAGGAGCTATAACTTCATCAAATTCTCAGAGGGGTCCCTGACCCCAAAGGTTAAATAAGTATCACTGGTGAGGAAAACAATGGCCAAGATGTCAAAATAGCTCATCCAGGATCACATAACTATGTAGTGGCAGAACCAGGAGTAGAATTTAGGTCTCTGGCTTCTAGTACAAGGCTTTTTCTGCTACACTAAGAAAGCGGGCCTAGCTTCAATTTTTATGGGGTTGTTGATATACAGTTTATGTCTTCTTTTTTTAAAATTTTCTTTCTTTTTTAAAAAATTTTTAATAGAAACAACCTAAATGTCCATCAGTAGAGGAATGGGGGCTTCCTTGGTGGCGCAGTGGTTGAGAATCTGCCTGCCAATGCAGGGACACGGGTTCGAGCCCTGGTCTGGGAAGATCCCACATGCCACGGAGCAACTAGGCCCGTGAGCCACAATTACTGGGCCTGCGCGTCTGGAGCCTGTGCTCCGCAACAAGAGAGGCCGTGATAATGAGAGGCCTGCGCACCGTGATGAAGAGGGGCCCCCACTTGCCGCAACTAGAGAAAGCCCTCGCACAGAAACAAAGACCCAACACAGCCATAAAAATAAATAAATAAATAAATAAACGCAAAGTTTAAAAAAAAAAAAAAGCACAGTATCTTCTGCTTATATTTAAAAAAAAAAAAATAGGGGCTTCCCTGGTGGCGCAGTGGTTGGGAGTCTGCCTGCCGGTGCAGGGGACACGGGTTCGAGCCCTGGTCTGGGAGGATCCCGCATGCCGCGGAGCGGCTGGGCCCGTGAGCCACAATTGCTGAGCCTGCGCGTCTGGAGCCTGTGCTCCGCAGCGGGGGAGGCCTCGATGGTGAGAGGCCCACGCACTGCAATGGGGAGTGGCCCCCACTCGCCGCGACTAGAGAAAGCCCTCGCACAGAAACGAAGACCCAACACAGCCAAAAATAAATAAATAAATAAATAAATAAATAATTAAAAAAAAAAATAGAGGAATGGATAAAGAAGATGTGGGACATATACACATGGAATATCACTCAGCCATAAAAAGGAATGAAACTGGGTCATTTGTAGAGACATGGATGGACCTAGAGATTGTCATACAGAGTGAAGGGAGTCAGAAAGAGAAAAACAAGTATCGTATATTTGTAGAATATACGATAATGCATATATGTGGAATCTGAAAATATTCATATAGACGACCTTATTTACAAAGCAGAAATAGAGACACAGATGTAGCGAACAAACATATGGATACCAAGGGGGAAAGGAGGGGTGGGATGAATTGGGAGATTGGGATTGACATATATACACTATTGACACTATGCATAAAATAGATAACTAATGAGGACCTACTGTATAGCACAGGCAACTCTACTCAATGCTCTGTGGTGACCTAAATGGGAAGGAAATCCAAAAAAGAGGGGATATATGTACACATATAGCTGATTCACTCTGCTGTACAGGAGAAACTAACACAACATTGTAAAGCAACTATACATGTGTGTTTATAACCAGCCCTGTCACAACTCAGGCACCTGCAACTGGCCCGCACAGCCGAGTGTGTGCATACAAACCAGCTTGGGCCACTACTGCTGCTTACTCTGGTCCTCTCCCTAGTTTATGGACCTGGAGGTGCTGCTGAGAACCCCAACAGCCATTGTAACCTCTGCAGACCCCTGGCAGTGTTTGCCAAAGACCACACAAATTGTCGATGTTGTGGATCCCAATGGCCTGATCTACTGAGTTACACCACAATCCCCAAGACATGGAGCCACCACATGCCCCTCCACGTGGCACCCTGCAGCACTAACCCAGGGTCACAGCACTCTCTGGCATGTCCCCACCCCAGGTGAAGGTCTTTTCTTAGCAAAGTTAGTCCATAAAGTCTCGTCTTTAAATGTGCAGACACCTATGCAAGGCTAAAGGACCATGAAGAATCAGGGAAATGTGACTCCACCAAAGAAATACAGTAAACCTCCAGTAAATGGCCCCCCAAAAATGGAGATACAGGATTTGCTCTACAAAGAATTCAAAATTATTCTAAAGATGCTCAGGGAGCTATAAGAAAACACAGATAAATACTTTAACAATATCAGGAAAAGAATATAAGAACAAAATGAGGAAAGAAAGAGAAAGAGAACATAAAAAAGAACCAAAGAGGAATTTTGAAGGTAAAGAATACAATGACTGAACTGAAGAATTCAACAGAGAGCTTCAACAGCAGACTAGACCAAGCAGAAGAAAAAAAATCAGTGAGCTCAAAGACAGATTGTTTAAAAGTATCCAGTCAGAAGAGCAAAAAGAAAAATGAAAAGACTGAAGAAAGCCTACAGATCTTATGGGACACCATTAATAAAACAATCTATACGTTGTTGGATTCCCATAAGAAGGACAGAAGGAGAAAAGTGAAGAAAGCTTATTTAAAGAAATAATGGCTGAGAACTTCCCAAACCTCAGGAGATATCCAAGTTCATGAAGCTAACAGGTCACCCCAAAATTTCAATCTAAAAATGATCTTCTCTAAGACACTATAATTTTATTTTAAAATTTTTAAATAAAAATTTTATTAAAATTAAAATTTTTATTAGACAGTTTTATTAAAAACTGTCTAAAATCAGAGACAAAGAGAAGATTTTAAAAGCAAGAGAAATTTTTTTCTCTCATTCAAGGGAACCCCCAATAAAGCTATAATCAGATTTCTCAGCAGAGATCTTGCAGACCAGAAGAGAATGGAATGATATACTCAAAGTACTGAAAGAAAGAAAGTGCCAACCAAGAATACTTAACCCAGTCAAGCTGTCTTTCAGAAATGAAGGCAAAATAAAAAGTTTCCCAAACAAAAGCTGAGGGAGTTTATCACCACTAGACCTGCCTTATGAGAAACGCAAAACGGACTTACTCAAGGTGAAATGAAAGGGCTGTAACTGGTAACATAAAATGTATGAAAATAAACAATACACTAGTAAGGGTAGATATATAGTAAGATTCAGAATACTTTAATACTGTAATATGGTGGTGTTAACTCTAGATAAAAGGTGAAGTACAAAAGTATTAAAGATAGCTATAGCTATGATAATTTGTTAATGGATACACAATATAAAAAGATGTAAAGTGTGACATCAAAAACATAAAATGGGGGAAATAAAAAGGTAGAGTTTTTGCATGCAATTAAAGTTAAACTGTCATAAGCTTAAGATAGACTACTATACCTATTCAATGTTTCAAGTAAGCCTCAGGGTAAACACAAGCAAAAACCTACAGCAGATACACACAAGATAGAGAAGAAGGAATCAAAGTGTACCACTACAGAAAATCATCAATTCACAAAGGAATATAGCAAGAGAGGAAGAAAGGAACAAGAGAACTACAAAACAGCCAGAAAACAACAAGATGGCAATAGTTGGTTTTTACCTATCAATAATTACTTTAAATGTACATGGTCAAAAAGCACAGAGTGGGTAAAAGGATAAAAAAACAAGACACAACTATATGCTACTTATAAGAGACTCACTTCCAGGACACAAATAGACTCAAAGTGAAGAGATGAGAAAACATCCCATGCAAACGGAAACCAAAAGATGGCAGGGGTAGCTACACCTATAAGCAGACAAAACAGACTTTAAATCTAAAACATTAACAAGCAACAAGGTCATTATAAATGATAAAGGGGTCAATTCACCAAAAGGACATAACAACTGTAAATAAATATGCACACAATATCAGAGCACCTAAATATATTAAGCAAATACTAATAGAGCTGAAGGGAGCAATAGAGAACAATACAATAATAGTGGGGGATTTTCAAACCCAAGTTTCAACAATGCATAGATCATCCAGACAGAAAATCAATAAGGGAACATTGGACTTGAACTATATTTTATACCAAGTGGATCTGACATATACAGAACATTCCATCCAACAGCAGCAGAGTACACATTCTTCTCAAGGGCACATGGAACATTTTTCAGGACAGATCGTATGTTAGGCCACAAAACAAGTCTCAGCGAACTTTAAATCACTGAAATTATCACACCAACGATCTTTTCTAATCACAATAGTATGAAAGCAGAAATCAGTAACAGGATGAAAACTGAAAAATTCACAAATATGAGAATATTGTACAATACGTACCTGAACAACTGATGGGTCAAAGATGAAATCAAAAGGGAAATAAAACATACTGAAATAAAGGAAAATGGAAACACCACATGCCAAACCTTAAGACATGCAACAAAAGCAGTACTAAGAGGTAATTTTACAGTGATAAATTCCTACATTTGGAAAAAAGAAAAACCTCAAATAAACAACCTAACTTTATACCTCAAGGAACTAGAAAAAGAACTAAGCCCAAAGTTAGCAGAAGGAAGGCAGATAACAAAGAGCAGAAACAAATGAAATAGAGAATAGAAAAACAATAGGAAAGGTCAATGAAACAAAGAGTTGTTTTTTGAAAAGACAAGCAAAATTGACTTTACCTAAACTTACCAAGAAAAAAAGAGAGAGGACTCAAATAATTGAAATTATAAGTGAAACAGCTGACATTACAACTGATATCACAGAAATACAAAGGATCATAAGAGACTATTATGAACAATTATATGCCAACAAATTGGATAACCTAGAAGAAATGGATAAATTCCTAGAAAAAACAACATACCAAGTCTGAATCATAAAGAAAAAATCTGAACACACCAATAACAAGTAAGGACATTGAAACAGTAATCAAATATCTTCCAACAAAGAAAAGCCCAGGACCAGATGGGTTCATGGGTGAATTCTACCAAACATTTAAAGAAGAATTAATGCCAATTCTTCTCAAACTCTTCCAAGAAACTGATGAGGAGGGAACACTCCCAAACTCATTTTATGAGGCCAGCATTACCTTGATATCAGGGCCAGGTAAGGATACTATAAGAAAACTAAAGCCCAATATCTCTGATGAATATAGATGCAAAAATTATTAACAAAATACTAGTAAACCAAACTCAACAACACACTAAAAGGATCATACACCAAAATCAAGTGGGAATTATTCCTGGAATGCAAGGATGGATCAACATATGCAAATCAAGAAATGTGATACACATTCATAGAATGAAACATAAAAATCAAATGATCATCTCAAAAGACACACAAAAAAAGCATTTGACAAAATTCCACATCATTTCATGATAAAAACTGTCAATAAATTGAGTATAGGAGGAACATACCTCAACATAATAAAGGTCATTTTGACAGACTGACAACTAATGTCATACTCAGTGGTGAAAAATTGAAAGCTTTTCCCCTAAGATCAGGAATGAGACAAGAATGCCCACTATCACCACTTTTATTCAACAGAGTACTGAAAGTCCTAGCCAGAGTAAGAAGGCAAGCAAAAGAAATAGAAGGCATCCAAATCAGAAAGGAAGAAGTAAAATGGTCTCTGTTTGCAGATGACAGGATCTTATATATAGAAAGTCCTAAAGTCTCTACCAAAAAAACTATTAGACCTAACAAACCAATTCAGTGATGTTTCAGGATACAAATCAACATAAAAAAATCACTGCGTTTCTACACACCAACAATGAATTATCTGAAAAAGATGTAAAGAAAACAATTCCATTTACAATAACATCAAAAACAAAATACTTAGGAATAAATTTAAGCAAGGAAGGGAAAGAGCTATACACCTAAAACTATAAGACAATAATTAAAGAAACTGAAGAAGACACAAAAAATAGAATGATATCCTTTGTTCATGGATTGGAAGAGTTAACATTGTTAAAATGTCAATACTACCCAAAGCCATCTACAGATTCAATGCAATTTCTATCAAAATTCCAATGGCATTTTTCACAGAAACAGGAAAAATGATCCTAAAATTTAAATGGAACCACAAAAGACCCCGAGAGCCAAAACAATCTTGAGAAAGAAGAACAAAGCTGGGGCATCACACTTCCTGATTTCAAAGTATATCCCAAACCTACAGAAATCAAAACAGTATGGTACTGGCATAAAAAACCATATAGACCAATGGAACAGAATATCAAGAGCCCAGAAATAAACCCACGCATATATGGTCAAATAATATTTAACAAGGGGGCAAAGAAAACTCAATGAGGAAAGGACAGTCTCCTTAACAAATGCTGGGAAAAATGGATATTCACATGCAAAAAAGTGAAACTGGACTCCTATCTTACACCACTCACAAAAACTTAACTCAAAATGGATTAAGGACTTAGAGGTAACACCTGAAGCAATAAAACTCCTGTAAGAAAACATAGGGAAAAAGTCCTCCTTGACAGTGGTCTTGGCAATGATTTTTTTGGATATGACATCAAAAGCACAAGCAATAAAGAAAAACAAACAATGAGATGACCTCAAACTAAAATGCTCCTGCATGGCAAAAAGAAAGAGTCAAGAAAAGGAAAAGAGAACCTACAGAATGGGAGAAAGTATTTGCAAACTATACAGCTGGTAAAGGGTTAATATTCAAAATACAGAAGGAATTCATAAACTCAACAGCAAAAACAATCTGATTAAAAAATGGGAAGAAGACTTGAAGAAACATTTTTCCAAAGAAAATGTACACATGGCCAAGTACTTAATAAGGTGCTACACATCATTAATCATCAGGGAAATGCAATTCAAAATCACAATAAGATATCATCTCACATGTGTTAGACTGGCTATTCTCAAAAGACAAGATAAAAAGTGCTGGTGAGGACATGGAGAAAAGGGAACCTGGTGCATTCTTGGTGGCAATGTAAACTGGTACAGCCACTATGGAGAACAGTATGGAGATCCCTCAAAAAATTGAAAATAGAGCCACCATATGACCCAGCACTCCCACTCCTGGGTGATGTCTGAAGGAGACGAAGTCACTGTGTCTCAGAGATGCCAGCACCCCCACACCCACTGCAGTGCCATGCACAACCGCCAAGACGTGGACGCAACTAAGTTCAACAGATGAATGGATAAATGTGGCATATATACACAATGGGATACTATTCAGCCACAAAAAGAAGGAAATCCTTCCATTTGCAACAACACAGATTAATCTAGAGGACATTATGCTACGTGAAGTAAGTCAGAGAGAGAAATACCAGATGATCTCGCTTACATGTGGAATCTAAAAACATCAAGCTGATAGAAACAGAGCAGAATGGTGGTTTCCAGGGTCTGGGGAGTGCGGGAAATGGGGAGGTGGTGGTCAAAGGGTACAAACTTTCAGTTATAAGATAAGTAAGTTCCAGAGATCTAAGGTACAGAGTGGTGACTATAGTTTATAATACTGTACCGTATGCTTGCAAGGTGCTGTAAGAGTAGAGTTTTAATGTTCTCACTGTAACAATGACAACATGGTAATTGTGTGAGGTGAAGGATGTGTTAACTAACCTTACTATGGTAAACATTTCCCTATATATGTGTATCAAATAATCACGTTGTACATCTTAAACATACACAGTGCTATATGTCAATCATATTTTAACAAAACTGGAGGGAAAAAAAGATATTTTCTAACTCACACAAAAGTCCAGAGAGAAGGCAGTATATAGCTGCTCTAAGAAATTACCGCACACTTAGTGGATTAAAACAAATCAAGTTTATTATCTTACAGTTATGTAGGTCATAAGTCTGACATGGGTCTCATGGGGCTAAAATCAAGGTGTCATCTAGACCGCGTTTCTTTCTTAGGCTCTAGGGGAGGATCTCTTTCCTTGTTGGCAGAATTCAATCACCTGCAGTTGGAGGACTGAGATCCCACTTCCTTGCTGGCTGTTAGCCAAAAGCGATCCCCAAATTCCAGACAATACCTGCGTTCATAACACCTTTCCTGCATCTTTAAAGCTAGCAAAGGCAAGCTGAATCCTTCTCATACTTTTCTTTCTTCCTTCAGTCTCTCACTCTTCTGTCTTCCTCTTAAATTTTTAAGATTAAGAGCTCATATCATTAAATTGGGCCCACCCAGATTACCCAGAATAATCACCCAAACTCAAGGTCTGTGACCTCAATCACATTTGCAAAGTCCTTTTTGTTAGGTAAAGGTTGTGGGGATCGGAGTGTGGGTATCTTTGGGGGAGCATTATGCTGGCTACCACAGGAAGAATCTAAACTTATTTAGTCCCTCAACAATATTAGGAACTCAAGTTTCTTTTCCTTGACTCTCTACACTGCTGTCCATAGCTTTATCTTTATCTCTGCCTGGCTCCTCTTGTGGTCATAAGAGAGCTGCCAGCAGCAACTAGGCCTACCTGCTCCCTTGCCCACAGACACCAATAGAGACACTGACTTCACCTTCCCAGGATTTCCAAGAAAGCCTCATACTGTGTTATACTGAACCATATTGACTATGCTTGTACATCAGTAAACCAACAAAGGCAAGGGGAATGGGACAAAGAATAGTTTAGACTAATTATATGAGACAATCTAGAACTATTAGGGAGACTGCAGTCTACTCGCTTGGTTCCCCTTTAGACACACCCTTCTTCCAACACTTATACTTTCAAAAATGCTCATGCTCACACCGAGCAAGGTCAATCCACCTCACAAAAAGGGAACAATCCAGTCTCATCGAGTTACTGCATCTAACTTCAGACCAATGATGTGAGTAATACGCTTTCCCTTAAAGTGGGTCTGGACGTAGACTCATATAGTCAACATCCATTTAGGCAGCATATGGTTACAAGGTTAAGTTACCTACACGAAAAATAAATTGGTGAAGAAAACGTAGGGTAACCACAATTAAATTTAGAGAAGTGAAGAATGACACAACGGTCAGTGTTAACTGGCCCTTAGCACAAAGTATATCCTTCTAGAAAGAAATAGCTAGGATTCTTGGCCCTCAAAATTCCAAAGGCTAGGAACCATAGCATGATCTTGTTTAGACAATGGTTGCTATTAGGAATTTCAGTCTCCTGGCAACAAGCCTCTGAGACCCTCCCATTTCCCAAGGCCCTGAATTTAGAATGGTCTTTACCCACTGCATTACAATTTGAAACTATCCATTTCTTTCCACAGACTGCATTTAAAATATATCTTTATTGCATAAAGTTGAGTAGTTCCATTTGCCAGGTAGAAAATGCTTAAAAGGAGGTATGTGGGAAAGGTTGAAGGCAACAGATTTGTGCTTCATACTTACTTCAGATTTGCCTCATACTTATCTCTTGTTAAATCTTTCTTTTAAACCCATATTCACACTAACTTTGGAAAAGATGAATTCTTTACTTCACATTAATCTTGCAAAGCTGATCTGTGAAACTAGGCCATAAGTACAAAGGATTTTTTTTTTACCAAATCTGAATTTTAAAGGCCTCTTGGATCTAAGCAGGAAATGGGCAGGGCACTTCAATATCCTGAATTTTTTTTTGTACAAGTTCCCCCCAAACCACAGCCTCATAAAATGTATAGTCTGTTCCCCCACGTATCACCAACTTCCCATTTAGGAACAGTGAGGGGTCCTTTATTGCCCTCGTTCCAAGTTAAATCCATATCTTAGAATCTTCCACTAGCAAGTGGAAGTACCAAGTTCAACACCAGTACCAAGTTCCTAGTACCAAGTTCAATACCAGTTTAAAGGCTATCGACTTCAAGTATGGAAAACCATTCAAACTGGCTTAAAATTGAGTTAACTTCTTTTTTTTTTATAAATTTATTTATTTATTTACTTATTTTTGGCTGCGTTGGGTCTTCGTCGCTGCGCGCGGGCTTTCTCTAGTTGCGGCGAGCGGGGGCTACTCTTCGTTGCGGTGCGCGGGCTTCTCATTGCGGTGGCTCCTCTTGTTGTGGAGCACGGGCTCTAGGCTCATGGGCTTCAGCAGCTGTGGCACGCAGGCTCAGTAGCTGTGGTGCACGGGCTTAGTTGCTCCGTGGCATGTGGGATCTTTCCAGACCAGGGCTCAAACCCATGTCCCCTGCATTGGCAGGCAGATTCTTAACCACTGCGCCACCAGGGAAGTCCTGAGTTAACTTCTTACGACAAGAAATTCAGAAATCAGGCAGCCTTTATCAGTTGACCTATTCCACAGCTCCAGATGTTTTCAAGGATTCAGGTTTTTTCCACCTCTCTGTTTTGCTGTCATCACCTCGAGGGTCATCCAACTGGTGTTGTCATTATTCCAAGAGTGCTGCCATCAACAGGTTGAGCAACATGTTTTCTTGTTCACAGCAGATTGGCTTCTCTTTTCCAGAGACTCCCCCCTGCCCAGAAGCCAATCTGTCCTCAGTGTGTCACTGGCCCAAACTGATTTAGTTCTGCACCCTCTCCCCGAACCAATCATTGATAAAAGTAGATGAAATTAAGCATGGATGACTCAGTCTACTCATATGGGGTAGAATGTAAACTGAGATGCCAAGTACAAATTTAACCACAGTGTCAAGATAGATACTGACAATTTTTAAATTTCACATAAATTTGAAATGTTTAAAGGTAAGTTATCTTAAAACAAAACAAAAAAGGGTCAAACTGATACAAATAGCACAATATACTTAAGAAGAAGTGAATTCAGTTCTCTTTTACCCATTAAGACCAGCTCAAGTTCTTAACTCTTCAGAACATCTCTCAAGACTCTTACGAAGAATACTCAATCCCTCATCTATGCACCTACCTCTTACTATAACATTATTTTATATTTAGCTGTATGTCTTCTCCACTGGAATGTAAACTCTTTAAGGCTGAGGAGAAAACATTCATTTTTCTCTGAGGGTATCAAATACAACATCTGACACAGTAGGCACTCAAATGCTCAATGAATGACTTAATACACAGATGTTTAGATGATTAATGTGTTTTTGCTGATTTCACACTTAAGCAGTGGTAGATGCAATGTGGATAAAAAGTGGAGACTGGGGAGTTCACTGGTGGCCTAGTGGTTAGGATTCTGGGCTCTCACTGTGTGGCCCGGGTTCAGTCCCTGGTTGGGGAACTGAGATCCCGCAAGCTGTGCAGCATGGCCAACACAACAACAAAGAAGTGGAGATTGGTATCTTTTTGGAGCTACTTTCTTTTGCTGAGATCACAGATTTATAAACTCCTCTAAGGGGAACAATAAAAAGAAAAGCTAGAGGCAGTCAATGTTATTAATACTTTCTCTTTTCATCTCTCCATCCTATTTTTCTCTTCTGCTAACCAATTCTGATATTTCCTTTTATTTTTTTTTACCTGTGCCTTAAGGCTACTTAAGGGTACTTTCTACCTTCACTGATTTAAAACAATGAAATAAAAATGTAACTTAATTTAACAGTTAAGTGCCCACTGTGTTGCCAGACTCGGTTCCATACTATGGACACAAAAAACAAATAAGATAAAACTCATAATGTAGTAAGGGAATCAGACAAAACCAACATAGTGTGGTAAGTCGTGTAAAATGAGTATAAAGTACTATGGGAGATAAATGAGTTTGTCTAATTGAGCAAATACCTAAGAAACCAATAAATCCTATACACATTAGTCATTCAGAATGTTCTATCAAGTCTTGTATTGTTGGGTAGTTGTTCTAACTTTTCTGTAATGTTAACAGGGAGAAATAAATGCGTGAAACTTAGGTGTCAGGGGGCATTATGAAAAAGGACACAACTTAAAAATGCCTAATATAACCAAAATCAAGGAACAATGCAGGAATTCATTTTTGATCAAACTACTATTTCAATCTGGAAGGGGCAGTGTATAGCCAGTCCATTCTACTTTTGCTCAAAACCGTGATTTTTAGATGAAAAAATATGCCATCAACTAATTCTGTCATTCTCACCAGTTCTCCCCAACAGACAACAAGTGGGGTAGCATGTCTGAGTCAAGAGGAATTGATTCGAAAACAAAAAAAAAAAGAGACCAAAAACATTCCAAAATGAGTTCTAAGTGTGGGTCCATCAAACTATAGTTATGTTCTAAGTTAAAAATGCAAAATGGTGAAGGAGGCAAGTTCAGAAAATGAAAATGCTAAAACTGTGTTCACACAAGATCCAAACGTATTAAATACAAAATGTTTACAATGAGAACTCTGCATGTGCTCTTATTTTTTCTTACTAAGATAACATAATGGGGCTTCCCTGGTGGCACAGTGGTTAAGTATCTGCCTCCCAATGCAGGGGACATGGGTTCGAGCCCTGGTCCGGGAAGATCCCACATGCCGCGGAGCAACTAAGCCCGTGAGCCACAACTACTGAGCCTGCGCTCTAGAGCCCGCAAGCCACAATTACTGAGCTCGCATGCCACAACTACTGAAGCTCACGTGCCTAGAGCCTGTGCTCCACAACAAGAGAAGCCACCACAGTGAGGAGCCTGTGCACCACAACGAAGAGTAGCCCCCGCTCGCCGCAACTAGAGAAAGCCTGCACGCAGCATCGAAGACCCAACACAGCCAAAAATAATTCATAAATTAATTAATTAATTAATTAACATAATGGAATGTGCCTTCCCAAAAACCAGAAGGGGTACTTTTTAAAAGTTAAGTGTCAGAAATTGTGGCTCTAGTGGAGTAGTTGGAAATAGCCAGATACAACTCCGCCAAATTAAAACATCAACTCAGTCTCTGAAGGATTGAGTCAAGAAAAAAAAATTCCGTTCTAGGGGCTTTCCTGGTGGCGCAGTGGTTGAGAATCTGCCTGCCAATGCAGGGGACACGGGTTCGAGCCCTGGTCTGGGAAGATCCCACATGCTGCAGAGCAACTGGGCCCGTGAGCCACAATTGCTGAGCCTGCTGCGTCTGGAGCCTGTGCTCCGCAACAAGAGAGGCCGTGATGGTGAGAGGCCCGCGCATCGCGATGAAGAGTGGCCCCCGCTTGCCACAACTAGAGAAAGCCCTCGCACAGAAACGAAGACCCAACACAGCCATAAAATTAAAAAAATTTAAAAATTTAAAAAAAAAATAAAAAAAGAATTAAAAAAAAAATTCCGTTCTAAATACTTTAAGTGCTATTTTATATTATGCAGGAGGCACAAGGATCTACAAAATGGCTCCTTAATAAATGTGCTGATGTATCCTTCTGAAAAACTTACAAAGATTAAAAAAATTAGAAGGGAGTGTCTGAAGTCTGGCTACATTAATGTGCAGGACTTACTAACCAAATCTCACACTTAGCTTTTTACTATTACAAAAGGCTATAAGATGGCAACAAAATAAGAAATAAAACACCTCTGTACTTATTTTCTTAGTAATACTTATCAAATCTCAAATGGCAGAAATAACAGATTCGTATAAAACCTCAGAGCAAAAACAAACAAAATCTCAAACTTCCTTAGGTCACGGTAACTTACCTCTTAGAAGTAAAATTTTTTTCCAGCTCCTCATTGTGAATCAGTTTTGTATCTCCAAACTGCCATGAAGACTGTAGATCACAGCTTACATCAAGCCGGCACTGATTAAGAGTATCGTGTATGAAACTATACTCTCTAGTATTGGTGCAACAAGGTGACAAGTAAACTAAAAATAAAGAAAAGGGCAAGTGGTTATTTGTGTTTAAAATGACATCATTGGGAATTCCCTGGTGGCGCAGTGGTTCAGAATCTGCCTGCCAATGCAGGCAACACCGGTTCGAGCCCTGGTCCTGGAAGATCCCACATGCCACAGAGCTACTGAGCCCGTGCGCCACAACTACTGCAGGCTGCGTGCCTAGAGCCTGTGCTCTGCAACAAAGAGAAGCCACCGTAATGAGAAGCCTGCTCACCGCAACTAGAGAAAGCCTGTGCACAGCAACGAAGACCCAACGCAGCCAAATAAATAAAAATAATAAAATAAAATGACGTTATTGTACATCTGCACAATGACAACTGTGTATCAATATAAGACACAAATAAACAAATATTTGGAATTTTCTTTAACCATCTGGAGGCATTTATATTTAAGATTCTATAACAGTAATACAAACTTCCTATACCTGGTATAAATGAAAATATGAACCTTGTTTTTCTCCATATACCTATTGGGAGTTCTTAAAAGTTGACGCAGATATACTAGGTAGTACTAGAATTCAGGTGACTTGTTTTCAACTTAAGATGTACAGACTCTATAACATACAGTGCTACACAAACCTGGTAGCTACTGTTAGTGCATGAATATTTCTTGAATTTTGCCCAAATAAGGCAACCTATATACTAGTAAACTGGTTATTTTGACTTGCAAAAATACCAGAACATCTCTGTAAACTTTTGGCTGACATGGTGGCATGACTAAGAGGCACACTTTGAGAAGACAATAAGCAGTGTTTTAAGCACTGCGATATTAAGTAGATGCATAAAAGAATAAAACCCTCAAGGAAGAGGACTCGGAGGAAACTGGGGAATACAGTTGATTCTTATTTGTGGAAGGTATAGTCTATTAAAGTTGCTGCCAAGAGTGAATTAGTGAATACTGAACTATTAATCTTAGGAGAAATACACAGTTAGGTTCCTGTCAGCCTCTGGTCACATTTTTGACAACTGGAATGCCACCTGCAGTAAGTTTGTTTGCCAATATCCCGGTAGAACAAGCCAGTCTCATTAGGGATGGAAACTTGCCACATAACCTTTTCCTGTATAACACTTACCAGGTGTCTTTAAAATTCTCCTCCAGCCTCCTGTTCTGCAGAACCTGCCTACCTGCATCCCTTATCACCTTTTGAAATGTGTGAGTCAGCCAGCACTAGCCAAGAGGGACCTAACATTTTCCTGACCCTGGGGACCATGACTGTAAGTCTCTTTGGCTTTTTGCCTCACAACAGTGCTGCCCAGAAGTTTCTGTTTTTTTAAAAAAATTAATTAATTAATCCATTTATTTATTTATTTATTTTTGGGTGTGTTGGGTCTTCGTTTCTGTGCGAGGGCTTTCTCTAGTTGCGGCGAGCGGGGGCCACTCTTCATCGCAGTGCGCGGGCCTCTCACCATCGCGGCCTCTCTTGTTGCGGAGCACAGGCTCCAGACGCGCAGGCTCAGTAGTTGTGGCTCACGGGCCTAGCTGCTCCGCGGCATGTGGGATCTTCCCAGACCAGGGCTCGAACCCGTGTCCCCTGCATTGGCAGGCAGATTCTCAACCCCTGCGCCACCAGAGAAGCCCGTCACAAGCTTTTTATTGGTGGTCATCTCATGAATCTACAAATGTAGATTCCATCCTTTCCACAGGAAAGGAACCACAGATGTTCCTTTAACACTTTCTGGAGAGGCTTGATGTACAAACTGGCAAATTTCCTCTTCCTTTTCCTGAAGGTTCCATACTGTTGGTCAACAGCACTATAACTTACCTTACAGTGTAGCTTATGTGACACATATTTTCTCTGTAAGGCACATCATAGACTACTTGAGCTTAGGAACACTAGACAGCATTTCAGCATGATATGGTGGAGACCATTTTAAACGGAGACATCACGGACAAAAATGCAAACAACACAGCCCTAAGTAGATGACGAAATGGACACTTATTTATAATGAGAGCTGGAACAAGATGCAGAGCTCCGTCTCATCTGGCCTCATCTGGGAACGTGTGCATCAAGTGACTCAAATTTTTCACCACTCGCACGTGTCTGCAAATGACTGTGAAAGCACTGTTGCTGAGTACTGACGCTGGGGTTACAAGCAAATTTTAGCAAGTAGGAGAATTTGCAAATATGGAATCTGTGAATAATGAGGATCAATGATATATATAATTTAAGCCAATTTCCATGTATATGAATCTAATTAACATAAACAATAGTCCTTTGTATTTAACAATCAACAGAGTAAGTTACAACAATGGCAAAACTAATACAAAATATTACAATCCTGTTTATCAAAAAAACCTCATTCTTCATCCCCTTCCCATCTTAAATTCTATTATTAAATTAAAATAAAATTAATCCAAGTAAAACTAATTTTCGCTTTAATATTTGTAACAATTTAATTGTTACAAAATTTGATCATTTCATAAGATATGAGATACGATTTTGTGCATGTGTGCCTGTGTTTAACTTCTTATTTTGAAGTGAATATAGATCACACAACATTCTTATAGAGGCCCTGTATACCCTTAACCCAAACTCCCCAGTGGAAACATTTCACATAATTATAATAAAATATCAAAACCAGAAAAATGACACTGGTATAACCCATAGACCTCATTAACATTGTACCAGTTTTATGCGCAGTTATGTGTGTGTGGGCAGTTCCATGCAATTTTATCACATGTGTAGATTCATGTAACAACTACTATAATCAAGATACACAACTATTCCACCTCTCATGCTACTCCTTTACATACAGTCATACTGGTAACCCCATACCTCTTCTCTTCCTCTCAATCCTGGAAACTACCAATCTGTTCTCCATCTCTATACCTTTATCATTTCAAAAATGTTTTGTAAATGGAATTTTGTACTTGCAACCTGTGGAGACTGGCTTTTTTCATTCAGCATATTCCCTCTGAGATCCAACCAAGCTATTGTTGTTCCAGTAACTCATTTTTTAAAACTGCTGATAAGTATCCCATGGTATGGATGCATCATACTTTAACCACTCACTCACTGGAAATCAGGGTGATTACCAATTTCTGGCTATTACAAATAAAGGTGCTATAAACATTTTTGTTTGGGTTTTTGTGTGGACTTAAGTTTTCATTTCTCCGGGATAAATGTCCAAAAGTGCAATTGCTGGGTCGTATGGTAGTTGCATGTTTAGTCTTTTATGAAACTATCAAACTGTTTTTCAAAAAATGGCTGAGCTATCTTACCTGACCATCGGTTGCATGACTGATTTGGCTTCTCCATATTCTTCCTAGTTTTTGGCATTGCTATTCTTATTTTAGCTGTTTTAACAAGCATGAAGTGACACCTCGCTGTGGTTCTGATTAGCATTTCCTTAATGGCTATGATGTTGAGCATCTTTTTGTGTGCTTATTTGCCATCCATACCTCCTCTTTAGTGAAATGGCTGTTCATGTCTTTTTCCTGTTTTCTGCTTGGATATAACACTCTCTTTTCTCATACTATTGAGTTTTGAAGGTGCTTTATATGTTCTAGATGAGAGTCCTTGGTTACATTTATGATTTGTAAATGTTTCCCCCCACTCGTAGCTTGTCTTTTCACCTTCCTAACAGAGTCTTTCACAGAATAAAAGTTTTAAATTTTGATGGAGTCCAATTTACATTTTTTTTTTGGATTGTGCTTGTGGCATCATGCTAAGGACTCTTCATCTAACCGTAGATCCTGGAGATGTTTTCTTCTAAAGTCTTACAGTTTCACATTTTCCATTTAAACCCAGGATTCATTTTGAATTAATTTTTGTGTGAAGTTAGGGTGAAATTCTATTTTTTTTTTTGCCTATGGATAGCTTTCAGTTGCTCCAGTGACATCTGATGAAAAGACTACCTTTCCTCCACTCAATATACCCTTGTTAAAAATCAACTGAAAGGAAACCAACTGAGCATATTTGTGTAGGTCTATTTCTGGAATCTCCATTCTGTCCCACTGATTTAAGTGTCTATCCCTTTGTCAATGCCACAGTGTCTTGATTACTGTAGCTACACAGTAAGCCTTAGTATTGGCTACAGTAATTCTAAACACTTCTATTTCAAAATTGTTTTCGCTATTCTAGTTTCTTTGTCTTCTCACGTAAAATTTTTTAATTTATTTATTTATTTATTTATTTTTGGTTGCGTTGGGTCTTCGTTGCTGCATGTGGGCTTTCTCTAGTTGCAGTGAGCGGGGGCTACTCTTCCTTGTGGTGCACGGGCTTCTCATTGCAGTGGCTTCTCTTGTTGCAGAGCACAGGCTCTAGGCACGCAGGCTTCAGTAGTTGTGGCTCGCGGGCTCAGTAGTTGTGGCTCGTGGGTTCTAGAGCACAGGCTCAGTAGTTGTGGCACAGGGGCTTAGTTGCTCCGCAGCATGTGGGAATCTTCCCAGACCAGGGCTTAAACCTGTGTCCCCTGCATTGGCAGGAGAATTCTTAACCACTGGGCCACCAGGGAAGCCCCTTCTCATGTAAATTTGAGAACAAGCTTATATATTTACAAAAGGTCTTGCTGGGATTTTGATAGAAACTGCAATAAATCTACAGATAAATTTGTGGAGGACTGACATCTTCATTATGTTGAGTCTTCTAATCAATAAGCACAGTATACCTTTCCGATAACTTAGAATTTCTTTGATTTCTTTCATCAGCACTTCGTGCTGTAAAGCATAAAAACCCTGTATATATTTTATTAGTTTTATACATAAGTATTTCATGTTTCGAGCTATTAGAAATGGTATTATCATTTTGATTTTCATGGGTTCTTTGCTAGTATATAGAAATTCAATTTATTTTTGTATTTTGATTTTGTATTCAGTGACCCTGCTGAACTTGTTAGTTCCAGGGTTTTCTTCTTTTTCTTTTTTTGTAGGTCCCTTGGGATTTTCTATGTAGACCATTGTGTAACCTTCAAATAGGAACAGTCTTATTTCTTCCTTTCTAATTTCTATGCTCTATGCTTTTTATTTCATTTCCCTGACTTTTTGTGCGGGTTAGAATTTCCAGTACTATGTTGATAATAAGAGTGGTGAAAGAGAACATTCTTGCCTTCTTTCCCTACAGAGAAAACATTCAGTTGTTCATCATTAAGCATGATGTTAGCCATGGATATTTTTTATATACTTTTTATCAAGCTGAGGAAGTTCTCTATTCCTAGTTTGCTGAGTCTTTATCATGAATGATTTTTGTCAAATGCTTCTTCTGCAAAAATTGATACGATCATGTGATTACTATTATTTATCCTGTGAATACAGACTGACTTTCAAATACCAAACCAGCCTTGCATTCCTTGAGTAAAACTCTCTTGGTTATAGTATATAATTGATTTTATACATTGCTAAATACAATTTCCTTATATTTTGTATAGGATTTCTGTGTCAAGGTTCATGATGTATATCGGTCTGTAGTTTTTTTTTTTATATTACATTTATTTAGCTTTGGTACCAGGGTAATACTGTCCTGATAAAATTATTCTCTCCTCTGCTATTTTGTGGAAGAAATTGTAAAGAATTTGTATTAGCTCTTTTCTTTAATGTTGAGTAGAATTTTCCACAGAAACCATCTGGGCCTGGAGATTTCTTTTCCAACAGTTCCTGTGGGTTACTTGAACATTTTTTAAATGGCATTTTGATTTATTTATCATGCTTTTATAAAAAAACTTTTAATTCTGAGATAACTGCAGATTCAATATGAAGTTGAATATGAACTTTACAATATGAAGTTGTGATGTATAATAGAGAGAGATCCTATATCCTATTCTCCCAGTTCCCTTCAATGGTAACATCTCACTTTATAATTGCCTTAAATACCTCCTCTACATATACCGAGAATCACATTGAAGAATGTCATAATTTTTGTTCCAACTGTCAAACATAATTAAAAAACTCAAGAGGAGGACTGTCTATTATATTTCCCTATATTTTTACTCTGCTTTGTTCTTCCTTCATTACAAATGTTCCCAGCTTCTTTCTTTTGTCATTTTCTATTTGGAGAACTTTGTTTAGCCATTCTAAACTAAGATCTACCAATAAAAAATTCTTAGTTTTACTTCATCTGAGAATGTCTACTTCAGTTCTATTCCTGAAGAATATTTTTTCTGGGGACAGTTCTTTTCTTTCTGCACTTAAAAAATGTTGTGCCACTTCCTCTGTGCTCCATGGTTTCTAATGCGCAATCTCCTGTAGTTCAATTTTTTCCCCTATAAATAACATTTAGTTGCTTTCAAGATTTTTTCTGTTCTTAGTTTTCAGAAGTCTGATTATGATGTGCCTTGTCATGGACTTCTCTGGGCTTATCGTGTTTAGGGTTTATTCAACCTTTTGATTGTACAGGTTTATGTCTTTTGCCAAGTTTGGGGAATTTTCAGCCAGTATTTATTCAAATACTCTTTCAGCTCTATGCTCTCTTCTACTTCTGGGGCTCTGAGGACAAAGACATTAGGTCTTCTATTATTATTCCACAGGTTCCTGAGGCTCTGTTAATTTGATGTGTTCTCTGTTGTTAAGGCTGGGTAATTTCTGTTATTATATCTTCAAATTCACTGCTTCTTTCCAAAGTCTTCTTGATTCTTCTCTGGAACCCATCCAATCAATTTTTTATTTCAATTATTGTATTTTTCAGTTCCAAAACTTCTACTTAATTCTTTATTACATTTTCCATTTCTTTGCTGAGATTTTCCATTTTTTCATTTGTTTCAAGAGTGTTTGTAATTGCTTGTTGAAACATCATTAAGATGGCTGTTTTAAAAGCCTTGTCAGATAATTCCAACATCTGTTTTATCGTGATGTTGGCATCTGTTGATTCATCTTTTCTCATTTGAGTTGGGATTTTACTGGTTGTTGGTATGATGAGTGATTTTTTTAATATCTTGGTCATTTGGGGTATTGTTAAGAGACTCTAGATCATATTCAATCTTGTGGTTTAACAAGCCTCTACTAAAACTAAGCCAGCAAGGGACTGTGCCAGTAGGGAAAGGCTGGGGGTGGGGAAGACTCTGACTCTTTACCACGAGGACGTCCTGGCTCTCCACAAGGTCTCCACAGACATCCTGGGTGGGGGGGGCTGTCTTGTTACCATGAGAAAGGGGTACAAGTCCATGCTCCTGACTCAGCCTCCACTGACACTGTGGGAGGGGGACAGATGCCTTGTTACTGGTGTGTGTGACAGAGTCTAGGCTCCCCACTTGGCCTTCACTGACTCTACTCCCACTGAGAAGGGGCAACTCATCACCACAGGGCAAGAGTGGAAACCCACTGACACTGAAGGGGCACGGGATAGCAGAGAAGGGAACGTATGAAGTGGAAGGGGAGAGGCAGAGGTGGAAGTCTAGGCCCTCCACTTAGCCTCTGCTGACAAAGGTGTAGGGCCTATTTCTTTTTTTCCCCCCTAGTGTTTTGCAGGAATAGCATGTTCACTGTCAAATAGGTTTCTGTCATTCTAGGGTACCCCATTCCCAGTCTCTGGCAAGACAGAACAGACTTTTCTTAGGGCTTTTTGTGTCTGTAAAAGTTCGCATTCCTGGGTTGTGGTCACCCAATCTGAGACATGGAGGAAACAAACAGAAAATCCAGAGAACTTAATGCTACATCACTCCTTAACTCCCAGGGTCCCACACTGATCCATCTTCTTCTCTCCACCTTTCAAAGTCTTCTTATGTTTGTTTTATGTATGATGTCCAGTGTTTTTAGGTGTACTTAGTGGAAGGGATAGGAGACATGTGCCTATTTTATTTTGTGTGGAACCAAAAGTACATGTGTATTTAAGGAATTAAAAGCCTGACTTAACCTAATTTTATGTAGAGTCAAAATAGAAGATGAGCATAAACTAAGAATCAGAGGAATGTAGTAACAGTTATGAAATAATCCCATCTTCCATAGAAATATTACCTTTCCCAGCTGTCCTCCTGATCTTGGGAATGGTGAATTTTTTCAAAGGATTGACATCTATACCAGTAACAAATAAAGGTTCAGTAGCTGAGTTCATTTTCCATAGCGTCTTATATTTAGCAATCTCTTTCATTTCCATTTTGCTGGTGGCCTAAAATCAACCCAAAGTTATTAAACAAAAGGTCAATAAATACATAAGAGGCAATGGCAGTAAAACTATTTAAAAGTTCTTACGTGAAATTGAATAAAGATATATTTTTGGTCACACTCACAACAGATTTCAATCTCAATTTGCCAGGTTACCCAAAAGAGAAAATGAATTAACAATTTTGGGTTTTATATAATATAAAAATATTTATTTTGTAGTTTCTAATATACATTTTCCTTGCAATTTAAAGCCTGTGTGTTTCCGAAAAGCTTAATAACATCCAAATAACAATTTCTGTTAACATTTGGTTAAGCTCTTGCCAAGTATCTATGTTTTAAAGTGTTTTTCCTATACACTTCTGTGAATTGAATGATATTCTCTAATTTAGAACCTTTGGCTTTGGGAGAAACTTATGATAGTTTTAAACCAACTATTGCATGGCCATCCCTACAACTGATAGCCTAAAACAGTCACTATCACTCACTGGCTATTGTTCCACAGTATTACTACCAATAGATTAAGACATCATATATTGTTATAATACTAGTAACATATTCCTTTTCCTTCCTCCTCCTTTCAACCCTTTTCCCCAAACATACACACACATTGATTAACCTTTCAAGTAGAACTCACTGGATATCAAAGGAAAGCTATGGTGCCCACACACAGAGAAATATATGCAAAGATATATTTTTCATATCATTTCATAATATGTTTCCTGGGCCTCCTCATACCTATCAACTGCTTAGTTCAAGCATTAGATCACAATCCAAATTAAGAGGTGCCAAAATTCTACAGAAGGGTCACAAAGGAAAAGATTCTAGCGAAGGTTCACAAAGGATTATTCCCCACAATCCCCACTCCTTCACCCTTTATGAAAGGTGATCTTGCAATCAAACATGGATCAGAACAGGGAACGGACCAAGACCTCTAGAAAGAGAAGAAAATCAGCCTTTCTCTCATCCAGTCACGTGCACAGACACTACTGGTGTAGCCTACTAACAAGAATACCCTTAACATATACTAGCTCCAGAGATATTTGTCAAGACTGCCATGTTCACGTGGAAGTTTAATAAGGTGGAAAAGGGAGAATAATTTACTTAGAATAACTTTTATTACAAAAAACTCTTCAATTCATCATGTTCTATACCTACTGCACGCAAAGGTATACAGCCATCAGTTAAATATACTTTATACTTTTAGAGTCTCGTGCTGTGACAATCAGTATTTTCTTTAACTACAGTAAGATGGGTGATATTTCAGCTATATGGTTCCTTAAAAAATGTTTCTCTAGTAGAATTTACTAATAAAGACTTCTGAAATTGACTCATTTTGTTCCTCAGTGCTCAGGATAATACTTAGCCACAAAGTAGCTATGTTAAAAATCGTCTGATGAAAGATGAATATTCAGGGAACAATGTATACAACGTCCTTCATTAAGTAAGCTGTACCCAGCAAGTTTTCAAGTATAATCTTTCAAGTAGGAAATAATACCCCTTTTACTTCAGTCCAAACAAATCAGCCACATTAAAGTGGTAACAAATGTATATATTTCTTCACGCTTATAGATCACAGTCCCAGAACCACTTATTTATATTATTTATTTTTATATACATGTGCAAAAATATATCATGTTATATACTGCAAAATATATACAATAGTCCTATAACCATTATCTATGTATTTATATATATTATTTATTTTTCTATGTATAAAAATGAAATCACAAAGTTTGAATCCAGGGAGTTCATGCTATGGCTGTGCTATGGGGTCCTGGATTATTCTAGGTGAGAGTAAAGAGAAAAATCAATACTAAAAGCTTCAAGAATAGTTAATGCACAAAACACTGAACTTGGTAGGTCCTTAACAGATACTAAAATATTTTAGGATGAATGAACTAAAGATCAAACAAAGAAACCAAAAACAGAAAGTTTCCCCAACAACTAAAACATCTATTCATATAGGTCCTAAGAGTACGTATATTATGAACAACTATAAGTCAATACATTTAAAGAGTACACAAAATAATAAATTCCAGGAAAAAATTTACTGAAGTTGATTCAAGAAGAAATTAAAATAATGCATCATCCTATTACTACTAAAAGGAAGTTAAATTAGTTACAAATTGATTCTAAAAATAAAAACCATGATATTACTATATCATAAATAAGCCAAGTACATCCCAGATATGCAAGAGAGACTTAATAACAGGAAATGGGTATATTTCATTTACTACATAAACCTATTAAAGGAGAAAAGAATCAAGTGATTATCTCAACAGATGAAGAGAAAGCACCGAATCAAATTCCAAATTCACTTATGATTAAAAATATAGTCTTAGCAAAGGAAACATTCATAACTTGATGACAGGTATCTGCCGAAAATTTATAGCAAACTGGTAAACGTCTGATGCGCTACCTTTTAAATTTAGAATAAAACAAGGATACCACTAACTCTGCTTCCTTTTAACAGTGTCCTGGAGGTACTCACAAGGGCAGAAGACAAGAAGTAAAAGGTATAAAGGAACTAAAAAACTAAAGGGGAAAGGAAAAGGGCTTGGGAATGAGTCTAAGCTTGTAAGAGAAAGCTTAGACCCAAATAACAGATGAAGAATGAATTTTACTTAGGTAAAAAATCACAATGATTCAAATTTTGGTTCTACTATTAATTAACTATGCTGTTAGGCAAAATATCTAACTTCTCTGAGACTAACAGTATCTATACCTCACATGATTGCAGAAGCCGGTAAAAAATAACTGCACATTGTGAACTGTTAGTGATATCCTGAAGCCTATAATGTGGACCCAACTTACAGAGTTTGTCAAGAAGCAGTATTGTAAAGATAACTAGGTTATAAGTCAAGTGATATTGGTTCTAATTCTCGATCTGCAATTAACCAATTAACCTTAGTTAATCAACATGCCACTAACTTCCTTTGCAGTGCATTACTCTGCTTGCATTATGAATGCTAATACATTCTTCAGAGGCAAGTTAGCAGCAAAGGAATAAATCCCTTTTATGTCAAATAGCCAGTCTAAAGACTTAAGCCTCTTAAAGTTTATCTTAAAAGAATATATGTACTGAGTTTCCTAAAACTATCATTAAAAATTAAGGACCTGAATGCCTGAGACCACTGGTTATGGATTAGAGATTACTAAATAAACCTGCAAAACCTTTTACCCGCTTACTATCAAAATATCTTTAATAACAGAACTTGGTGTTTCAACTGAACAACTTAGAGAGCCCTAGAGTTTCTTTAATAAGACTCAACTGCTATCAGTTATGAAAAGGTTTCCTAGTATAAGGCAACTCAAGATGACTGTAGCTACGTGAAGCATCAGTGAGAAAGTTTTTTTTCAGTTCTCTTTCAAACTTCCACATTAATCAGCTTGTTGTTAACTTACCTTTAACATCTCTAAAAGTTTGCTAATCTCTTTTTAACGAAAACAATGACTCAGTTTCAGGATTTTCTGGCAAATGACACTGTTCTATTTTTACAATTACCTTTGATTTGTTCCAAATAATACCGATTTTCTACTTATTTTCCATCCCAAAATATACTTAAGTTAAAAATAAGTCTATTATAAAATATTAAAGACACTATTCTAACGGTGATCTGCAAAGATCATCCCTCTTCCAGTAATCTCAGGAAAGAGTTCCTAATGAATAAATAAATGACGAATAAATAATGTTCTTGAAACCTGAGTCACAAACACATAAATTCTAAGTTTTCAGCAGAGTTCTAAATGGTTAAGAGTAAGAATTACTTCTGATAAAAGGTTAAATCATATCATACATATGATAAACTACATACACATTTAATGAGATTAAGTCAAGAATCTCCCAGTTAATAAAAATAGAACTACCATATGACCCAGCAATCCCACTGCTGGGCATATACCCTGAGAAAACCATAATTCAAAAAGAGTCATGTACCACAATGTTCACTGCAGCTCTATTTACAGTAGCCAGGACATGGAAGCAACCTCAGTGCCCATCGACAGATGAATGGATAAAGAAGATGTGGCACATATATATAATGGAATATTACTCATCCATAAAAAGAAACGAAGTTGAGTTATTTGTAGTGAGGTGGATGGAGCTAGAGTCTGTCATACAGAGTGAAGTAAGTCAGAAAGAGAAAAACAAATACTGTATGCTAACACATATATATGGAATCTAAAAAAAAAAAAGGTTCTTATGAACCTAGGGGCAGGACAGGAATAAAGACGCAGACGTAGAGAATGGACTTGAGGACATGGGGAGGGGGAAGGGTAAGCTGGGACGAAGTGAGAGAGTAACACTGACATATATATGCTACCAAATGTAAAATAGATAGCTAGTGGGAAGCAGCTGCACAGCACAGGGAGATCAACTCAGTACTTTGTGACCACCTAGAGGGGTGGGATAGGGAGGGTGGGAGGGAGACACAAGAGGGAGGGGATATGGGGATATACATATGAATATAGCTGATTCACTTTGTTATACAGCAGAAACTAACACAACATTGTAAAGCAATTATACTCCAATAAAGATGTTAAAAAAAAAGGCAAAATTAAAAAAAAAAAGAATCCCCCAATTAAGACAATATGATGTCAAAATGAAATGTATTTTTTTTTAAAAATAAATTTATTTATTTATTTGGCTGTGTTGGGTCTTCGTTTCTGTGCGCGGGCCCTCTCTAGTTGCGGCAAGTGGGGGCCACTCTTCATCGCGGTGCGCGGGCCTCCCACTATCGTGGCCTCTCTTGTTGCGGAGCACAGGCTCCAGACGCGTAGGCTCAGTAGATGTGGCTCACGGGCCCAGTTGCTCCGCGGCATGTGGGATCCTCCCAGGCCAGGGCTCGAACCCATGTCCCCTGCACTGGCAGGAGGATTCTTAACCACTGCGCCACCAGGGAAGCCCCTGAAATGTATTTTAGTCCAACTTTTCACTTCACAGATCAGGGGTTGGCAAACTATAGCCTGTGGGTCAAATCCAGCCCAGTACTGGTTTTTGTAGGGCCCACAACTAAATGACTTTAAAAAAAAAAAAGGAATAATATTTCATGTCACTTGAAAAATTATATGAAATTCAAATTTAAGGGTCTGTAGTAAGTTTTACTAGACTATAGCCACACTCATTCATTTACCTATTGTCTATGGCTGCTTTCCTATTAGAATAGCATAGTTGAGTAAATATGACAGAGACCCTATGGCGTACAAAGACTGAAATATTTACCATCTAGCCCTTTACAGAAAAAGTTTGCCAACCCCTGTTATAGATGAAACAACTAAGTATCAAAGAATTGGAACAATAAAAACTAGGTCTGATGATTTCCACTTTGGAGCTTTTTCTTCTATACTCCCATTGTCTCAATTATCTCTCCACCTTTTTCTGAATTTCATTCCTACCCACTTTGCTTCTCTGTATCCAGCCCTACAGCATTTAAACAGACTCACACCTGATCAAGTAAAAAGCAAAACAGACAAAACCTGCCAGGGTCAGACAGATTTGCCCTTATCTACATCACCTCCTACTTCCTCCTCAATCTATTTTGATTTCCACCTTCATTACTCTACCTAAACAGCAATCTTCGTCACCAATGATTTCCACGTGAGTCTCTCATCCACACAGTACGTTTCTGGCTCATAACTTACTTGGCCTCTCTACCTTTGAAACTTGTGACCAATCTCTTCCTGAAATACTACACTGACTTGAAATAATGCCCTGACTTCTGTGACGTCATAATCCTGATTTTACAGCTACTTCTCAGGTGGTGTTCTCTTAGTCTCTTAGCAACCCATCTGTTTTAACCTGACCTTTATTATTGTTTTAATTAATTTTCATTTTTATAAGATAAATTTAAAAATATCCTCTTAAATTTTCTTTTAGTATTTTGTCAAACTAATCTTTGTAAATAAAAATAAAACTTTGTGTTTTTAATTTGCATTTCTTTCATTATTAGAGAGATTGAGTCATCCTGTTTATTTTTTCTGTGAATCACTTGTTCCAATCTTTTTCTCTTGTTTTTTATAGGTAAAATGGTCTTCAGTTAATGATTTATAAGGACTCTATATACACAAAAATTAGTTTTTGCCTGTTGCAACATTTCTGTCTTTTTTGTTGATGCAATTTTCCTCCCATAGCAAAACTTTAATTTTGGTGTAGTCTACTTTCTGATTCTTTTAGTATACTGGATTTTTATACTATCACCGGGAGTATATATACCCTCACTGACACTTGATATTTGCAAACTTTAATTTTTGTCAATCTGATGCAAATCTCTCACTGTGGTTAGTTTGCACTTATCTGGTTTTTTATGAGACTGATCTTCTACTGGGTATATTTATTGGTCATTTGTGTTTTCACCTTTGTGAAATGCCTGATTAACTTTTTTCCCACTTTTTAAAAAAAATTTCCTTCCTTTTATTTATTTATTTAGGCTGTGTCAGGTCTTAGTTGCGGCACGTGGGCTCTTTTGTTGCAGCGCGTGGGCTTCTCTCTAGCTGTGGCATGTGGGCTCCAGAGCACATGTGCTCTGTAGTTGTGGCATGCGGGCTCAGTAGTTGCAGTGGGCTCAACAGTTGTGGTGCACAGGCTTTCTAGTTGTGGCACGCGGGCTCCACAGCACATGTGCTCTGTAGTTGTGGCATGCGGGCTCAGTAGTTGCAGTGCATGGGCTTAGTTGCTCCGTACCCGCGGCATGTGGGATCTTAGTTCCCCGACCAGGAATCACACACGACTCCTCTGCATTGGAAGGTGGATTCTTAACCACTGGACCACCAGGGGAGTCCCCCACTTTTCTATAAAGCTGTTTATTCTATTTAATGTATCTGTGAGAAATCTTTTTGAGATACTAACTCTTCACCAATTATACTTGTTGCAAATAATTTCCCCTACGTTTTTTAAACTTGCCTTCTCACTTTTTGAAGAGAAAAAGTTAATTTTAATGTAGTCAAAATTATGAATTTTTCCTTTATATTCGGTGCTTTCTTTTTCACTTTTGATCAACTTTGAGAAATAATTATCAAAACTGGCCAAGATGGTGGAATAAAAAGACCCTGAGCTCACTTCCTCTCATGAGCACACCAAAATCACAACTATCTGCAGAACAACCATCGATAAAAAAGACTGGAAACTACCAGGAAAGATCTTCTACAGCTGAAGACATAAAGAAGGAACCACATCAAGACCACTAACATCAGGGACTTCCCCAGTGTTCCCGTGATTAAGAATCTGTGCTTCTACTGCAGGGGGCGCAGGTTTGGCCACACAGCATGGCCAAAAACAGAACAAAACAAAGACCACTAACATGATACTCAACGGTGAAAAGCTGAAAGCACTCCCTCTAAGATCAGGAACAAGACAAGGATGCCCACTCTTGCCACTTTTATTCAACACAGTTTTGGAAGTCCTAGCCACAGCAATTGGAAGAAAAGGAAATAAAAGGAATCCAAATTGGAAAGGCAGAAGTAAAACTGTCACTGTTTGCAAATGACATGCTACTATGTGGGAAGCATGCAGTCTTAGCCGGAGGTAACTCCTGGAGGAGACAGTATGTTTCTCACAGAAAGCAAAGCCCTTACCCTTGACTTGGAATGCACTCTTTTTCCCAGGCCTGAGGAATGTAAAAGAGATTAGCAAAGCTATCTCAAGCCAGGAGACCTCAGGGAGCTGAGAGTCCTGGTTGTTCCTTATGGCTGGGGGCTGTGTGTGTGCCTGGTTAGGGGAAGATAATGTTCAAGGATAGTTGTTGTAAACTTGTTGACATCCATGGTGGTGACTGAACTGAGACGATAAGCAATTCTATGAGTTCATTGTCTAATAATGAGTTCCTCTTCTGTCTATATTAGATTCAGTAAATTCTAAATAAAGTGCCTTGCAACCATCAGTTGTCTTGGTCCTTCTGACCCCATACTCACGGTGCTATTCAGTCCCTTACCCCTCTCCGTCAGGACCTGGAAGACACCCTGCAGTGGCTGGACCGTCGCACTACTATACATAGAAAACCCTAGAGCTCATCAATGAATTCGGTAAAGTTTCAGGATACAAAATTAATATACAGAAATCTGCTGTAATTCTATACACTATGAATGAAATATCAGAAAGAGAAATTAAGGAAACAATTCCATTTACCACTGCATCGAAAAGAATAAAACACCTAGGAATAAACCTACCTAAGGAGGCAAAAAATCTGTACTCCGAAAACTATAAGATGCTGATGAAGGAAACTGTAAGACCATACAAACAGTTGGAAAGATATACCATGTTTTTGGATTAGAAGACTCAATGTTGTTAAAATGACCATACTACCCAAGGCAATCTACAGATTCAACACAATCCCTATCAAATTAACAATGGCATTTTTCACAGAACTGGAACAAAAAAAAGTTTAATTTGTATGGAAACACAAAAGACCCCGAACAGCCAAAACAATCTTGAGAAGGAAGAATGGAGCTGGAGACTGTTCCCCAACTTCAGACTCTACGACAAGGCTACAGTAATCAAAACAGTATGGTACTGGCACAAAAATAGACACAAAGATCAATGGAACAGTATAGAAAGCCCAGAAATAAACCCATGCACCTGTGGTCCATTAATCTACGATAAAGGAGGCAAGAATATACAATGGAGAAAAGATGGTGTCTTCAATAAGTGGTGCTGGGAAAACTAAACAACTACACTTAAAAGAATGAAATTAAAACATTCTTTAACACCATTTACAAAAATAAACTCAAAATGGATTAAAGACCTAAATTTAAGACCAGATACTATAAAACTCCTAGAGGAAAAAAACATAGGCAAGACACTCTTTGACATAAAATCGCAGCAATATTTTTATGGATCCATCTCCTAGAGTAATGGAAACAAAAATAAACAAATGGGAACTAATTAAACTTAAAAGCTTTCGCACAGCAGAGGAAACCATAAACAAAAAGAAAAGACAACCTACTGAATGGGAGAAAATATTTGCAAATGATGTGACCGACAAGGGGTTAATTTCCAAAATATACAAACAATTCATACAGCTCATTATCAAAAAACAAACAAACAACCCAATCAAAAAATGGGCAGAAGACCCTAACAGACATTTCTCCAAGGAGGACACACAGATGACTAACAGGCTCATGAAAAGATGTTCAACATCGCTAATTATTAGAGAAATGCAAATCAAAACCATAATGAGGTATCACATCACCCTGGTCAGAATGGCCATCATCAAAAAGTCTACAAACAATAAGTGCTGGAGAGGGTGTGGAGAAAAGGGAACCGTCCTACACTGTTGGTGGGAATGTAAATTGGTGGTCATTATGGAGAACAGTATGGAAGCTCCTTAAAAAACTAAAAATAGGGTTACCATATGATCCAGCAATCCCATCACTGGGCATATATCTGGAGAAAACTCTAACTCGAAAAGGTACATGTACCCCAATGTTCATAGCAGCACTATTTACAATAGCCAAGACATGGAAGCAACCTAAATGTACACTGACAGATGAATGGATAAAGAAGATGTGGTATAAATATATACCATAATAGAATACTACTCATAAAAAAGTCATAAAAAAGAATGAAGTAAATGCCATTTGCAGCAACACGGATGGACCCAGAGATTATCATATTAAGTGAAGTCAGAGAGAGAAAGACAAATATCGTATAATATCACTTATATGTGGAAACTTAAAAAATGATACAAATGAACTTATTTACAAAACAGAAATAGACTCACAGGTGTAGAAAACAAACTTATGGTTACCAAAGGGGAAAAGCGGGGTAAGGATAAATTTGGAATCTGGGATTAACAGATACAGACTACTATATATAAAATAAACAAAAAGTACCTACTGTATGTAGCACAGGGAACTACATTCAGTATTTTGTAATAACCTATAATGGAAAAGAATCTGAAAAAGAACAGATATATATGTATAACTGAATCACTTTGCTGCACACCTGAAATACTGTAAATCAACTATATGTCAATAAAAAAAAATTAAAAAAAATAAATAATTATCCCTAAGGTCATTAAGATAATCTCCTATATTCTCTTCTAAAAGTTTTATAGTTTTGCCTTAAAGTCTTTAATCTGACTGAAATTCATTTTTGTCTAAGGTAAGAAAGTAGGGCTCAGTTTTTCTTATGACTATCAAACTGTACTAGCATTGATTAGAACAATCTTTCCTTTCCCTATTTATCTATAATGCCATCTCTGAGAAAAATCAACTTTCTACATACACAGGAATTCTATGGTCTCTGTTCTGTTCTACTCCATTCTGTTCTACTGGTTGGTGCATCCTGCACCAACACCATACCATAAAAAATCTTGATATATGTTGGGGCATGGCCAAAAGAAAAAAAACAAATCTTGTTCTTCTGAAGCATTTTTGCTCTTAAAAACACATTTTAAAATGAGCTTGTCTAATAAGGAATCTTGTTTAGGTTTTAATTGGAACTTCATTGAACCTACTGATGATCAATTTTAGGAGGAATGACGTTGTTATATTAGTCTTCCTATCTGTGAACATGATATCTCTCCACTTATTCATCACTAATATCTTTCAACAAAGTTTTACAATTTTTTCCATGAGGGTTTTACACATGTTTTAAAGAATTTATTCCAAGATACTTTATAATTTTTAAATTACTACAGTATATATACCATGTCATGTATTTTTCAGATTTACATTTTATTCACTGCTAATATGTTTTAAATGGTGTTGATGATAATGATAATAACAAAGGATAACATTTATCTATAATACTAACTAGCTACCAGTTATCTAAGTGCTTTAGATATTGACTGATCCATGTAATCCTCATTATATCCCTATGAGATACCCTTATTTTTAAATTAGAAAAACAAGTACAGGGAAGTTAAATAATGTGCCCCAGGACACAAAGTTAGAAAGTGTTGAATCTGGAATTCAAAGCCAGGCAGTTTGGCATCAGATTGAATGCATTCAACAATGAGGCAAACTGACTTTCAGTGAAACTGATTCCTGCATATGAACTATCCAGCAACCTTGTTAAGTGCCTACTAATTCTAATAATTTGTCTCCATTAACAACTATATCCTCTATGAATAATGAAGGACAATATAATAATGACTTACAGTTGTGTTTCTTCCTTTCCATTTCTTATACCATTTAGTTCTTGTGCTTGCCTTATCTTGCTGGCTAGGAATTCTAACATATGTCAAATATGTGATAATGGAAGGCATCATTGTTTTTTCCCTTGATTTAAAATTTTTTAAGGGAATGTTTTAAATCTTCTGCAATTGAGTGATAAATGTTTTTTGGTAGACATGCTTACAGCATGTTACAACAGGTTAAACAGGTTAAATTTTCCTGGGTATAAAATTCTAGGCTGCCTGCTATTTTCTCTCAATACTCTGAAAACATTATCCCACTACTTACTGTCCTTCACTGCTCTTGTCAAAGAAACTGCCTGTCATTCACTTATGTGCAATCTTTTTGCATTTTCATAATGATGTTTTAGTCTAACTATTTGATGGACTTTTTGTATCCAAGGTTTCGTATCTTTGACAGTTATATGAAATTCTCAGCAACTTTACCTTTGACTATTGCTGTGGCATTGTTCTGTTTCCTTAGAATAGGACTTTTAGTTAACTATGTTCAAACTTCTACCTTTATTCTTCATGTATCTTAACTCCTAATTCATAACGTTCATGTTTTCTCCTTAGGCTGCATTCTCAGTAAGTTGATTTAAAATAAATGAAGTTGGTTTAATACACACCCACAGGAAACAAAGGTGGAGATAATATGGTATCTGAATTTGCTTAAAACATATATAGTTTATAACTGCTGAAGCTTGAAAACAGGCACATTGCAGTATTTTATTCTCAGGTATGTTTGCATTTTCCATAATAAAAATAGAAATATGAGTGCTTGATTAAATGTGCATAAATTATCCAAAAGAAATAGTCGCCTGTGGAGAAAGGAACATTAGATGATTTAGAAACGGGGAGGAGGGAGATTTATCAGTTTCTGTCTTTATTACCTTTTAATTTTTATCTTTGTAAATGTATATCCTCTTAAAAATTGAAAAGACTTCCTTCACTATCAGTGAAGACTCCCTTCACTCCCTCCCCATAGCAACAAAAAATATAACATACCTAAGAATAAACTTAAAAATGGACTGGGCTGACATGAAGACTTGTAAAAAAAAAAAAAAACTCTGAGGGTTATAAAAGTTTTGCTTAAAAGGAGAATATGCACTTTATTTTCAAGCAGAAGTACGTATTATATTGAATATGCAAAAATCTTCCCCTATTAAGCCTTTAAAGTTGATTCAATCTCGAAGTTGACAAAAATAATACTAAAGGTCATATGGAAGAAAAAACCAGAATGAAATTCTGAGAAATAATTGGAGGAGGAAAACTGGCACTATTAAATATTAAAATTTATTTAATAGTTACAGCAATTATAATTAGCTAGGTACACTACCACTCAATTAAATCCAGGTTCTATTAATAAGAAAGAAGGGATCGTGAATAATAGGCAACTTGAAACTGTGCAACTGACTCAATAATAAACAATGGAACACCGTGGTCAGAAAAAGATCAGAAAACCCCATGATTTTTAAGATGCTATTATTGGTATTCCAAATCAATAGGAAATCTATGGTATTGATCAAGTTAGGGTGGAGACAGCAGATTCTAACCAAAATCTCTAAGAACCACTGCCCTAGAGATGCTCTTGCACATGTATACCTAAAGGCAAGTAATCTTCCAAGCAGCACTGTCACTGAACAACTAACTGAAATGTCTATCACCAACCAGCAGATAAATAAGCTGTAGTATATATACCAGGAAATACCTCACATGAGTGAAAATGAATGAACCCCAGCCATATGAAACAGAATGTCAAATCAAGTTGCAAAAGATTAAAATATGATTCCATTTATATAAACTTTAAAAAAACATGCAAAACTGAATTAATTTGTAAGAGTGGAAATATGACAGCAGGCACAGCATTAGCTCAGGTGTGTTAACAACCTTGTAGAGTCTCAATAGAAAATTTTCAATCCTACAACAGGTGAACAACTGAGGCTAGAAAAAAGTACATACAGAAGGGTTTAGACAAACTTGTGCTTAACCGATCTATAGTAATATCCTTCCTCCTCGTCACCATTCATTCATGGTGATCCATTATGTAGGCATGATTGATGACTGATAAAACTAATGTATTATTTTTATTCCAGGAAACATTTTTTCAAATTCCCATGCTTTTCAATCATTTATTAAAGTCAATATGAATTGGAATGTAGTATTTTTATCTTCCCCACCAAAAGATCACTATTAGGTTAATAGTCGATATTATGTCAAATGGCTATCTATAACAGAAAAAATATGACAGACACGTTACACAACTGAGTGGTAGCTGAATGCTGACAAAAAAAAAAATCTAACCACTAAAAATGTACTATTTTTCAATAATCCCAATTCCCTTTACCATTCCACACTGTACCTATTATACTTTATACATTTCTTCAAGTATTATACTAGCCTTCACCCTGACCAGCCCATTACTGACAGCAAACAGAGGCATAAATGTTCCAGGAGGAACTGTGTACAACCAGAATTATGTTAGTATATTAAAAACTTACCTTTTAATGATTTAAGTGAGTTTTACATTTTCAGATTTTTACATCAATCTTAATTCTTAAGTTTGTTAAAGAAGTAATCATAACCCTAAAAATAGTTATAATTACGCTGTGTTCATCCTAATTGGAACCATTTCAATGTTCTAAAATTCACTGATCTTGTGACATGTAGAGAAGGTAAGATCAAATCTCTAATATGACCACTGATATCATATACTGAATTATATAATAATCTTATCAATAGACAAAGGATACTTACTTTGATCAAAGACGTATTATATTGAATATGCAAAAATCTTCTTCTAATATGTCTTTGATAGTTTTAGCTATAATCACCACTGAATATGAAATTAGTATAAAAAGAGACATGGATTGTGCAACCAGAAAGCAGCTGGTCTTATTGGTAGGACTAAAGTTTCACAAGTCCAATAACATTAGAAAAAAGAGGGCTGGGGTGAAAAGAGACAGCATACTAAAGTTATGGAATCCTTAGCTCTTTTGCCCTTCCTGGCTCACAGAGTGTCAGTACTACAGAGAATGCCCTTTGTAGGTATGGAAGGGCTAAAATACATATATATTTAACATGTACTCTTTTGTAGAAAGCCACCATAAGATGTGCTTTGGGGGGGGGAAAAGAAAAGAGAATGAATCTAAAATGAAGATGACATGGGATAAACAAAAATGAAAGGTTCCAAACAGGGTAGTAATCCTAGGATGGATGAGAGTGGCACGTAACTTCTAGGAAGCCATCGGTCTAGACTAAAGCAGAAAAATGGAGGCTCTAAGAGACAATTCTCCTGGTCAAAAAGAAAAAGGAACTTATATGTCTTAGCCAATAAAAACATGACTGACAAGTTATGGGTACATTTGCAGAAAAAAATTATTAGACTTAGAAAAGCAGGCTAAAAAAAGCAATGATTATCCTACGGAAAACAGACAGCCACAGTTGTAGTAAACAATATCTGGATCATAACAATGTGAGCATTGACCTCTAACAAAAAATTTTATGTTGGAAGAATGGGGGAAGGTAGTGGAGTGGTGGTGGCTGGATGGAAGAGCTTTGTTCTCACTGACCATAAAGACAAAAATCAGTGGATAATTTCTATAATTGATAAATCAAGAAATACTATTAAAACCATATTATGTCTAAGTGTGGAGGGGAATACCCAGGAGAGTAACTGTAAGAGCTGAAGGTGGCTGCCCCTAGGAAGTAGAACCAGGAGCAGAAGAGAGTGGGACAGTGGACCGCTGTTTTCCACTATACGTCTCTAGTACTACGACTTTCTAAATAGTTCCATGTATTAGTGTGATTAAAAGCAAAAGTTAAAAAGTAACAGTTCTTTATGTCATATTTCCATAAAAATAATACAAATGAATATATATACAAAACAGAAACAGACTCACAGATACAGAAAAAAACTTGTGGTTACCGAAGGGGAGAGGGAAAGGGGGAGGGAAGGGAGAAGGGAAAAATTAGGGGTATGGAATTAACAGATACAAACTACTATATATAAAATAGATAAGCAACAAGGATATACTGTATAGCACAGGGAATTATACCCATTAACTTGTAATAACCTATAATGGAATATAATCTGCAAAAATACTGAATCACTATGCTGTACATCTGTGTACTATTGCTGTACACAATACTGTAGATCAACAATACTTCAATTAAAAAAATAAAGATATTAGGCTATGCTATTACATGTGGCAGCAACTTTGATAGGAATCAGAATATCTAGGAAGAACAGTGTAACATCTTTCAGAAAGAGGCAGAGTATTCACTTTGATGGAAAAATATGAACTTTGGTACCAGATGCTGAAGAGTTCTCACAGATCCAGGTAACATCCCAAGGACTACGGGGAAAGCTTGCTTTTGCTGTGGGAGTGGTTGTTATTGTTATATAAATGTTCCAAGTCCTTTTCCAACTCTTAATGCTATTTGGCTATTTGTATCATTTAGTTTTTGTAACACACTTGACATTTTTCTAAGCGATGTTTGTCTCTTGATTTGGAATTGTCTAGTTCACTGAATGCTAAATAGAAAGTAGCGATATTTTGTATATGAAAGAAAATTAAGGCTAAAAGCATAGCAACTATAAACTAGGATGTAAAAGAAAAATGTTCAGAGGTAAGTGCTTTTATTCAAGTAACAAAATCTTGAAGATACAGGGATTAGATGATAAAAGAATCAACAAAGTTTAAAAAAATCCTTTCTCACTAGAAATGTGCCTGGAAAGGAATGGTTCTTGGCATCCCTACCTGTCCACAATAAGAACTATGCACAGTAACAGCTTTTTAATGTAAATATGTAACTTCAAACTCAGTTTGGGTTGTCACACAACTCTTCACTAAAAAGAATGCATGAGGAGACAGTCTGAGACACTTTAATCAGGAAGAAGAACTGGCTTGTTTCTACTGGAAGGAAATACCATGCGTCACAAAGTAAATTCAGCAAGGAAAAAAAACCGTGGCAGATAACATAACAAAAGTTAAACAATAATTATGGCTTGGGTTATTGGTAATTTCTTTTTTACTTTCTACTTTTATATTTTCTAATATATTAAGTTCAGAGGGTTAGAGTGAAGACTGTTCTAACACCCTATATTACATAGAAGGATAAATATACTGATTAACTTTAGACCTAAGTTACATATGCATGTTTTAATTTCTAGGCTAATAAGATTGAGGAATAATTGGTTTGGTGAAGAGTCTCACTCATTGATTTGTAAACAACGACATTTAGTTTTTCAATAACTGCTACCTCTCCCAATCTGCTGAGTAGCATGTTCTCTTACAGAGTTCATAACTTTTTTTTAGCAGTGAAATCACGGAGTCCTAACCACTGGACCACCAGGGAATTCCCCAGAGTTCATAACTTTTAACTCACTCTTTATTATTAAGTCTCATTTAATTAAGAGAAAGAAAACAAACTTATAATAGAGAAAAAGAACAAAAGACAAAAATTGTTTTTTTGTAAGAGCCAAACAAACCTTTAAAATACTTCTGCTAAGACTGATCAAGAAGGAAAAAGACAAATATTTAAGACAATTCCTTCATGAATCCTAATAAGATTTTTTTTTTTTGCAGTTAGAAAAAAAAAAAAAGATTTAAAAATGCATGCAAGGGGCTTCCCTGGTGGCACAGTGGTTAAGAATCCACCTGCCAATGCAGGGGACAGTTCGAGCCCTGGTCCGGGAAGATCCCACATGCCGCGGAGCAACTAAGCCCGTGTGTCACAACTACTGAGCCTGCGCTCTAGAGCCCACAAGCCACAACTACTGAGCCCAGGTGCCACAACCACTGAAGCCCTGGTACGGGAGGATCCCACGTGCCGCGGAGCAACTGGGTCCATGTGCCGCAACGGCTGAGCCTAGGCTCTAGGGCCCTTGAGCCACAACTACTGGGCTCATGTGCCACAACTGCTGAGCCCACGTGCCTGGGGCCTGTGCTCCGTGACGGGAGAGGCCACCCCAATGAGAAGCCACCGTAATGGGGCATGGCCCCTGCTCGCTGCAACTAGAAAGCCGGTGTGCAGCAACAGAGACCAAACGCAGCCAATCAATCAATCAATCAATCAATAAAATACGGCCATTAAAAAAAATGCATGCAGAAAAGTAACTGCCTGAGAATAGCCAATATCCTTAACTGTTATTAAAATTTATTATAATGTTACTATAATCAAAATGATGAAGTATTGGCTCAGGACATACACAGACAACAGGACCAGAAGAGAGTCCAGAAATAAATCTAAGTATCTGTGAAAAATTCATACATAATAAAGGTATCAAATTGTTAGGAAAGAGATGGCTTATTTATTAAATGGTGCCAACATAAATGGTTATTTTTAAGGAAACAAGACTAGATCCCTAATTGAGAACATAATATAAAAAAAGTCAAGTTGGATACAGTAGAATTAATCATGATACTCTCTCGCACTGCTAGGCATTTCAGGGGAAAGGAAATCTAGAATGTTAGGAAAATTATTAATGAAACGGAATGAGTGACCATGGGCAAATCCAGCTTCAATAATGATACAAAGTATGCCAAGAGGCTGATAAAAAATACAACGGTGAAAGGGGCAGAGATTATAGTGAAGATAAAAAAGCAGCAGGGGAGAGATGAAATGGGAGGCATGGAAAAAAGAGATTGTGGTCAAAAAGGTTGAGAGTGTCTGCAGTCCCAGAAGAGTGGCAGTTTCTGGTAATGCGTTTCCAAGCAGAAATGAAGCACTACACTGAGGAGGCCAAGAGCAAAAAGATCCAGGACCATGGAAAGGAACTGGATGATGACAGAAAACTGGAAGGAGAAATCCCTTCTGATGTCACAATAAACAAACAGAACACTAAGAGGGAAAACATGAACACTGGTTCTCCCAGAGCAGAGGGAGGGACAGGCAAGAGCACCGGGCCCGCCTGAGCTCCACGGTAAGCTCTGAAGGGGGTCTGGGAAGCCGGAGCCAGGCCCGGGAGGGGCACAGAGAGAGAGCAGGGGGACGTGGGGTCCACACCGAGCTGAGGCCGGTGGGAGGGGCTACCTGGAGCAGCAGGTGCCCCGCTCCCAGCCCCTTCACTCCCCACAGCAGCAACCAGGGACTGCGGAGGAAGGCCCAGGTCCCAGTGCCTCGAGGGGCCCAGGCCCCCAGGGACCCCCAGCCTGGGTAGGGCTGTGCTTGGCTCACGCCCCTCCCAACCACACTGGCTCCAAGGCCAGGTCGGGCTGCGTCTCAGCTCCGCCCCAGCAGTCGCGTGGCACAGAGCGCTAACCTGGCACCCCTCCCAAGAGGGGGTGCCCAGCGTACACGGCAGGGGCACCGCCCACACACCCCGCGCACACCCCGCGCACACGCACACAGTGCATTCTAGGTCATGTTGCAAAACGAATTTCTTACTCTGGGTCATGATCACAACTGGACAAAAGACTGTTCTGGAAGAGACAGCGGCTGTCTCTGGCCCTCCGGTCCATATGGGGCACAGGGCCTGGGCGAGCCCGCCTGCTGAGGTGCCTGCCGGAGGGTCCTTCCTACACACCCACAGAAGCACACGTTACACAGTTTGGAAACAACTGAAACATCTCTGCTTGAGAGTCTGGTCCAGGTCCAGGAAAGTGCTGCAGGTACCAGGGTGTGCGACAGTGCTGAGGAGACAGACCGCAGTAAGAAAAGCAGAACTGGGCCTGAAAACAGAGCCAATGGAAAATGCCCTCCAACAGGGTTTTTAGAAGATCTCCCACTGGTCAGGTTGAACTGATCATTAGAGAGTAAAGGATTATGATCTGTATGATGAGAAGGAAAAAGGCTCAGACAAAAAACAAGTATAGCTTAATGACTCAAAGGTTAACACCTAACTTCATACAAACAGATTTTCAATAAATGTCTCTTGAATTGAGGTGGGGGGAGTTAGAGAGGTAAAGTCAAACTGTTTGTCTGTTTGTCACTGTTTGTCATGGGCTGAGAAACTTGAAACCAAATTTTGTTGAAGGGGCAGAGAATGCCCCTAAGCTGCTATCAGTAAAAAACCATCTGTTAAATAACTGCCTTCTTTCACTTAAAGAATGTTATGGACCTTTATTTGTCCATTAATTTGGGCAGGAGCAACTGGCTGAGCATCAGACCATTTGTTCTTACTGATTTCAGATTCAACATCCATGAAACCATTATTGTGTCACATATCGCAGTAGATATAGTTAGAGATTATTCAAAAGGTTTAATGTCAACACTTTGTGAACATACACATTTAAAGAAAGCTCGACTTCATTGTAGTAACTTAGAAAGTTCTATTCTTAGTTCTCTCTCAAGTTCTTTAACTTGAGGTTTAGCTATGGGTGACTTGGAGCTCTGGAGGAGAGAGGGACATCTGGAATGCCTAAATGCAGAACAATGATAATCATAAAGTTGCTGTGTTTTTTTAAACTGCCCCTCAGTCTTATACACAGAAGGTGGAAGTTATTAAATAAAAAATATTTCTGGATCATCTCCACCCTCTTCACATAAAGTTAACAGAAAACTAGAAATAAAATAGCAAAGGAGGTTCAAGAATAGTTTTATTTTGCTTCTAATTTTATTAAAAATGGCCATTAGGACTATCTTATCATTTCTTTTCCACTCATCATGTTTACTTTGCCACTGCCAAATCTCAGAATCTTTTAGAAAGAGCACCATGTGGAGGTTATCAAACCCTTCTGGAGAAGATGAGCCATCTGTTGAGTCCTAGCTCCCTGGAGGGCATTATTCTACATCAAGACAAGGGCTTTTAGCAGCTACACAGTAATTCTAGTAGGTACCTGGACTCACTACAGAAAAAAAACAAGGAAGATTAAAAAAAAAAAAAAAAGAAAGAAGAGACAAAGCCACAACCCCCAAGAGAACAGCTCTGCTCTTCTCATACTTGTTTTACTTAGGTTTAAAAGATTTTAGACAAGCAGAACTGTGTGCTTCTGAAATCAGCGCCCATACCAACCACTTCCCCAGAAGGACACACAAAAGAAAATACCATACGTTAGAATGCACTATACCTTTAAACTCCTAGAAATTTATAGTAAAACGTTACTAACTTGAACTATTCAGGGAGAATAAAATCTTACTACCTTGGGGTGATCTTAATAAATATATTATGGAATGTTACCAAGTAAAAATCCGAGAGAAGCTCTCAGATTTGTTTTGAAGACTTTACTAAGATTGAAAAAGCAATTTTTCCCCAAATGCAAAAAAGTCTAGAACTAATCACAGTGACCAGTTAAAATATAAGGGAAAAAAATCTAAATTGTCAGCCCCAGTTACAAATAGCTGAGGGTAACCTGGCTAGAGAGCTCACTGTCCTGTGACTTAATCCAACTTCTCACTTTCCTTCTAAATTTTATGGAACTGGTTTGAAAAAGAATTTTTTCACCAGTATTTATGATATAGTATACAAGGTATCAGTAGACATGGGTTTCCTGTCCTGATTCTACCCCTCACTAAATGTCTGCTCCTAAGCTTTACTCTTCTCATCAGTGTTTCAGTAAGGCTTAAGGCTATATTGTAAACTGTACCTACCCTTCTCTCTACCACTTTCAGGCTCTATTTATTTACATTTTCTCTGTAGTTCCATGTATATGCAAGAAATTGTATACTGTATGCAAGCTGATGCCATTAAACTTTGACAGCTTCATAAGTTAAACAGCCCTGATTCCTCCTCTAACTTGCAAGTGACAAAGAAAATGTATTTGCCTAGAGTACTTCTGTCTATGACTATGGCACTTTTGTTTTTTTAAATGTCAACAGTTGGTTCAATTTCCATCCTCTGAGATGTTTTGTTTTTAGAATCAACTAAATATCATTTAAAACCCATCTGATTAGTGTGGGTGACCAAATGCGGCAATACCACTCTTGATTAAAAATACATAAAAATGAAAAAATCTGGATACCAAATAACTGTTTCTCATTCTGCGTATGTACTGGTTCAAAAGACAATTCCAAACTTTGATTACCACAAATGTTCTAAGCAATATTTGCATACTGGCCTGACTTGCCAACTGATTCAAAAATTCAATACTTATGCCAAATTAAGGTCAGTTTTGTATGGGCCAGTCTTCTCCACTGGACTATATTACCCATTTTTCTATCTCCAGCACCAACTATAGTTCCTTATAAAGTAAGTGAAAAAATACACAGATTCTTCAGGTATTGTTTTATTGCCAATTACTTATGTCAATCATAAAGTAGAAGAGCTTACCCCAGGTGGGTTAAAAAAAGTAAATACTATAAGTAATAGCAGTAGTGAAGCCATTACTTGAAATACTTACCACTCTTCAATGGAATGTACCATCATATGGTTATGATCAGGACTCAGTCCATACATGAAAAATGACACAGGAATATCTACAAAAAAACAAAAAGGCAGAAATATGTAGAGAATTACGGTCAGAAGCTCCTTCCAGAATCACCTCTTCATTGTCCTCTTCATTCACTTTTTTCTTCCTGATTTCTGCTGGCCTTTCACTCCTGTTTCATTTGGGGGGAAGGAGGGGTTGATTTTCTGCATGTCTCAGTGCCTTCTCTCTTACAGCCTTGCATTCTCTTCTCCTCTCTCATTCCTCTTTTCTCATTTAAGTCTTTCTCTTTCCCTTCAGTACATTCTCATCTGCTATTCAGAATCAGCTCGCCACTAGCCACCTCGTAGGGAAAACGACACTGTGACACAGCAGGTGAGCAGGCTCTTGGATTTCACATACAGCACAAAACACTAAACAACATTGCTAGTTTTATACCAAAATTTTAGTTAACAGTCACTGTAAACAGTTGTGATACATGCCATGTTCTGTGTACTTCATATACAGTATCTCATTTCATTTTCACTGATTGTAGTATTATTCCATTTTCCTGATGAGAAAACAGAGACTCAGAAAGTTTAAAACACTTGCCTAAGGTTTCCCAACTGTGAAGTTGGTTTTCAAGTCCAGGCATGATGTCTGGATTCTAAACCACTACGCTATCCCAACCAGTTCTTAAGCTTCTTTCTAGAGGCATTTAAACCTTAACTCTGATTATATGCACCATTATGATTAGTCCAAATCTTGGTACCTTGTTATAATTAGCTTCACGTTTATACGCTGATTTCAGGATACTACTACTTATGCCCTCATTTCAGGATATTACTGAAATATTATTTATGTTTTGACTTCAGGATAATACTATTGATTACATGGTAGTATCTAGATGTTACTAAGCCATACATTAAAATGCGACACATTTTTTAAGATAAGGTACTTTTTATTAGTGAAAACATCCAGCAAAATTTTGGACTGACCACAAATTCTAGAGTTTTTCTTTTCTCCAAGTTAAACATTCAAGAATATAAAAAAGTATTTAAAATAGACATTGTAGATACATTTTTGAAAATACCATTACTACACATTTTAAAACTCAGTGTATAAACAAAAGAAAATCTTATCCTTTACTAATTTGCCTATGTTTTACTCAAGTGCTTTAATGAAGTGTCACTGCCCAAGAGACCCAATAAATAAAAGGAGACAATATAAAAAAACAATCGGGGGTAAGCGTAGTCATGTGGTATCAAGGTAATAAGGATGAGAGGCTGGTGTATAAAAATGAAATGCCAAATAATTTAGGAAGTAGAAATTCTGAGCAATTTGATAGTGATGGTTCATCCTATAATGTGAGCTGGCAGTCACATAAGAATATCAAAACTGGGACTTCCCTGGTGGCATAGTGTTTAAGAATCCACCTGCCAATGCAGGGGACACGGGTTCGAGCCCTGGTCCGGGAAGATCTCACATGCTGCGGAGCAACTAAGCCCATGTGTCACAACTACTGAGCCTGTGTGCCACAACTACTGAAGCCCGTGTGCCTAGAGCCCGTGCTCGACAACAAGAGAAGCCACCGCAATGAGAAGCCTGTGCACCGCAACCAAAGAGTAGCCCCCGCTCGCCGCAACTAGAGAAAGCCCGCGCGCAGCAACGAAGACTCAACGCAGCCAAAAATAAATAAATAAATAAATTTATTTTTTTAAAAAAATCAAAAATGGTATGAAATATTTAGTAATACTTATATGGATAATATGTACATTTGGAAGTTAATGATTAGTGGCATCTGTATATCTACTATAATTACAGTAAGTTAAAATATAATTTTTAAGTCAATACATCAGTAAGAATCTGAAGCAAACTTGTAAGTTAATTTGACTGGAGTGTCTAAAAAACAAGTATGTATGAGAATATAAACATTTCCAATTTTCTTTTAATTTGATCATGAAACTTGCTCAAGGAAGGATGTTAACATAAAGACACCTGCACAGAGCTGATGCAGGCTTCCTGGAATAGCAAAACAGTGGCAAACAAAACCCCTGGAATAGGGGGAAAAAACTGGTATGGGGACAGTGAAATTACAGAGCAACACCAACCACAGGTTGTAACAAAGAAGGTACTGATCTGGTAAGCCTTGCCACAAATTCACAGGAGATACTCTATTAAGAGAAAAACTAGATGCGTCTTCAAGACTTTTTTCCTCTACTAGAACCTATCTAGTATAGAAACTCTGACTTGCATCTGCAGAGGATGTATGCATTTGATCTGTGTGGGTATGGCTGAAACATTCAATTAAAGTTTCTATTAAACTTAAGAATTCTGGGGAATTCCCTGGCAGTACAGTGGTTAGGACTCTGCACTCTCACTGCCAAGGGCCTGGGTTCAGTCCCTGGTTGGGGAGCTAAGATCCCACGTACAAGCTGCATGGCGTGGCCAAAAAAACCAAAAACCAACCAAACAAAAAAAAAAAACCAACAACAATAAACTTAAGAATTCTGTATTCGTTGATCTATTTCAGATTTTCTTCTTTAGAACAATTTAGCAAGAAAAAATGGCTTATAAAAGAGTTGGAGGGGGGCTTCCCTGGTGGTGCAGTGGTTGAGAGTCTGCCTGCCAATGCAGGGGACACGGGTTCGAGCCCTGGTCAGGGAAGATCCCACATGCCGCGGAGCAACTAGGCCCATGAGCCACAATTACTGAGCCTGCGCGTCTGGAGCCTGTGCTCCGCAACAAGAGAGGCCGCGATAATGAGAGGCCCGTGCACCGCGATGAAGAGTGGCCCCTGCTTGCCACAACTAGAGAGAGCCCTCGCACAGAAACGAAGACCCAACACAGCCATAAATAAATAAATAAATAAATAAAAATTAAAAAAAAAAAAAAAGAGTTGGGGGAAAAAAGCCTGAGTTCCATTTCGTTTTAATCTGTTTCAGGAGATGCTAAGAACATGTTGTGTAAGAATTCAAGTGACAAGGAGTCAAGTCTAGAAAACTGTGTTTAGCTGTGAGAAAAAAATCCGAAAGAAATATCAACTTTCCCATTCTTTAGGAAGTTGTATTAGAGAACAGAAAATAGAGGAACAAACATCAACTCCAGAAGATAAACAAGCAACACATGTTTGGGTATAAAATTACTTTGGAAAACTAAGTAAGCTTGTTATGAATTTGTCAAATTAACACTTATTATGTGGAGCACAGGGTGCCGGGTGGTAAGCCAAGGTTCAACAACAGATCACAAGAGAAAATGAAATAAAGAAGTTTATTATTCACAGGTCCTAAAGGAAGTACTTGATACACCTCAAGAAACCACATGGTGAGGTCAAGGCAGAGTGCAGACAGAAAGAGGCAGGACCTGAGGCACACACCTTTATTAGGGTCGGTGTGTGAAGTGCTTTGGGGTTCCTGGGCTAAGCCTGCATTGATCAACTCAAACCAAAAGAGCAGGGTTTTGGTAAGCCACACGGGCACAAAAGGGGAAGGCAATGGGGACAGGTGACTGTCGGGGCAGTTCTATCAGAAACCTGCAGGTGCTTGTGACTCTGAGGGCTACTATTTAGGGTATGCACTTGCATGAGGGGGCTAGTGTCAGTTTAAGGTCACTTGCAGGCTGCTTGGCCAAACAAAATGAATGCCGAGGCAGCAATACCATGCAGTAGCTTAGCTAAACTCTTGACAAATCGTGAGATGAAAAGCAGAGAAACGAAGTGATCAGTGTGGCAAGATTTGGGTAAAGAATCTATTCCACTCAATTAAATTCAATTATTTAAGCAGGTGAGTTTTAAATCAGTCTTTAAAGAAGTCTGAAAAAAAAGTCTCATGTTGAGAAAGAAGACCTAAACAGACACCTCTGGAAAAAAAATATTTTTCAGTAAATTTGCTATCCAAGTATATATACTTTTCAATTACAGATTACAGATCATTGGTATGCAAGCACCAGGAACTAACGTTCACATTCATGAAATTACCTGTATTTCTGGTCTTGGTGAGCCAAGGGCAGTGGTTCTCAAATTACAGTCCCTAGACCAGCAGCATCAGTATCGCCTGGAAACTTACAGGCAATGAAAATCTTCTGGCCAGATCCTAGACCTACTGAATCAGAAACTCTTGGAGTCGGGACCAGCAATCCGTGATTGGACAAGTTCTCCCGGTGATGCTGATGTAAGCTAAGTTTGAGATCTACTGGTAGATAATGCTGAGGAAAGCATCCAATCAGCTACATTAACAACCATTCCTTTCTTTCACTTTTCCTTTTTTTCTTTTTAGTATTAGCAATCTCTTTCAACCAGTGTCACTATTAGGAGAAAGAAATGCTCTTAACTGGGAACCTCACTTTCAGACTTAATGCTCCTGCAGAGAAAGAAGCCAAAAGAAATTTTTGGTGGTTTTGCTTTCTGGGAAGGGAAGGGAGGCAGTTATTCATTTAACAAGTATATAACAAGCAGCTACCTTGTTCCAGGCACTCAGCAGGAAGAAAAGACAAGGAAATAGAAAAGAACTCTGAAAGCCACCAACAATTTTATTTTGGGTACCATTCAATGTAATACTAACAACACAAACTGCCTATTCTTGGAGTACACATAGGCAGTAATACCCACATGAGTAATTGGTATTTATATTGAAGCAATGGACTAACAAAGCAAAAAAACCATGTATTCCCTGATGATCTAGGATTAGTGGTTCTCCAGCTTTTAACATATATCAGAATCACCTGGTCAGCTTATTAAAACAGATTCCTAGGTCCCATCTCCAGAGTTTCCAATTCATTATGTCTGAGCTGAGGCCCCCAAATTTCTATTTCTAATAAATTCCCAGGTGATGCTGATGGTCCAGGAACCACATTTTGAGAACCCCCAATCTAGATGGTCAGGCACAAAAAAATTTGGGCACTCCACAAAGGGAAAGTCTAAGGATTACCAGCACATTTCTCAAGACTTATTTATATTTATTGCTCGGATTTAGTCTGTCGCCCTCAGGGCAAACAGAACAGGCAAGAGAGAGATTACTTTTTAAACTATGTGTCGTTTAACAATTTTATCACGATAACCCAGGATCAGTTATGTTGGGTCAATGAAACTCCAATATGAAGGATTTCCTAAACTAGAAGCAAAAACTAGTCCTCAAACATTTCCATGATTTTGTTCTGACTCAGAAATCCGAATCTTGTTTTAATATTCTGTCCCATATGGATGGACTTCTCTAAAAATTTGGGGCAGGCTCTCCCTCTGGGCCCAAGGAAAAACCTGTATCTCCCTAATTATACATAGTCAAATGACAGTGAAGTTAAAAGAAATTTACATGCTTTACAGACTATCCCAAGAGCCTAGGCTATGGGAAAGAGTACTTCCAGTCCAGCTGCTTTTCAACAGGGGGATAATTAAAGTTAAGGGGCCCCCAAAGCTTAAGAGTCCCCTGGTTCCTTTCCCTTTAGAGTCTAGAAGCTTTGAGAAAAATAGATCAGGTTCCACAAAGAGGTCAAGGTCATTCTGGCTACAAAGGTGAGAAGACAGATCAACTCTTCACTAACTCAATCCTCCAGTCTTTAGTTCTTCCTTCAACCTTCTCAAATGCCCAAATTCTGACTGGACTGACCTAAATAGAATCACTCAACCATGGAGTAAATTAGCAAATGATAACTTGCAAGCTATTCCATAACAAGGAAGATTACGTAACTGGATTATCTACCCTTATCCTCCATATCAACCTTGTTTTATAATATTTATAGACAAACACAAAGAGAAAGTAACTGCTACTGCTAAGAATGCCTTCCTCTAAGTTACTGAAACGCACTGTATTGTAAACACAGTGAAAAGCAAATGACAACAGCAAGAAAGTCGCCACCTGGCCTGCTTAAAGTCACTTCTTGTCCTCCCTATGCAGATATAAACAGATGAGTGCTTGGCCAAAATCCTGGAAATTAGAGGTGTTGCTGGAAGGGTGTAAAATATGGAAGTTAATTGTGTTACCAGGCTGTGAAAGATGAAGACTAGATCAATCAATCAATATAACCCCAAGCTGAGTGCATTCTCTACTCAGCAGGTGGAAATTACATGCAAAAGGAATTAGGGAATTGTTGTAAAAGCAAGGGGATAAGATTAGCAGCTAATCTACTACAGCCCTGAGACTTTTTAAAAGACATTAGGGAAATACAAAAGGAATAATCAAATGATTAATGATAATGACATACAACTTTCAAGGGGATTAAAAACATAATACCCTTGGAAGAGAAAGAATAATAAGAGCACCCTATTTAATCCTTGTACAAAGCTTATCAGTTACTTTCTCTATCAACAAAGTAACCTCTAAAATTGGTCAGATCTACACCAAGGGGGGAAAGTGGCGGGATGAATCAGGAGATTGGGATTGACATATATACACTAATATGTATAAAACAGATAACTAGTAAGAACCTGCTGTATAAAAAAATAAATAAAATTCAAAAATTCAAAAAAATAAAATAAAATTGGTCAGATCTAAAATCCACACAATTCATTTTTATTTATGTAGGAAAAATAACTGTATAGGTAACATATGAAGCATTGCTAGATAAATGTCTAACTAGGACTGAATCAGCTTTTCCTCCTGCACTGGATTGTTTTCTAGTTAAAAACCAAGAGTATTTGTCAGATTGCCCTCTAAGATCAATGAACTGTTCACCGAATCATTCTTGGTATTCAAGATGTTCTCATCAAAAATATTAAAAATATTAAGCTCATTAAAATTAAAAATATTAAGCTCATTAAAAATATTAAGCTATCTTTCTGTATAGGTCCAAAAACTTCAACAGTAGTTTAATTTTCTACACATCTTGGTATGGAAAATATAGCTACCAATCATTAGTCACCTAGTATGTCCGCTGAACCTAAAAGTGAATGTATGGCTGAAGCCAGAAAGATAAGATACAAAAATTTTTTAAAACATAATTAATATTGAACTATGTATATTTGTAATGGAGTCATGCCCAGAAAACAATAATATGCAATTATAATTCCTAAATAAATTTATCTAATTATACATCCTTCTCATGAAGAGGCAGAACATTCATTTAAAAATTAGTCATTTTTCCCCATATTTAAATTTGAGAAGGTAACAACTGTCAATTATCCAATCTTCTTTTGTATTAGCAACAGACTAATAAATGTGCATACTTACTAACATTAGAATAGATCTTTATATATAAAGAACAAACTAGTGGTTACCAGTGGGGAGAGGCAAGAGGGGAGGGGCAATACAGGGGTAGGGGATTAAACTGTTAGGTATAAGATAAGCTGCAAGGATATACTGTACAACATAGGGAATACAACCGATATTTTATAATAATTGTAACTGGAGTATAACCTTTAAAAATTGTGAATCACTATATTGTACACCTGTAACTTACACAATGTCATACATCAATTATACTTCAATAAAAAAGAATAGATCTTAATATAATTTGTCTATTTATAACATCTCATTCATTTTAAGACTCTACCTAACTCTAATAACAAACAGACTTTTCAAAATTCTGTAGAAGCCGTTTAATCATGCAATGTCTAAAATACTAAAATACACCTGGTGGGTATAACACCAAGTAGATAGACTGGAAACTTAAAAAGACTTCAAAGAAACCTGTAGGCAAACCTTGAATATTATCAAGTTCTCAGAAAAAAAGGAACTAGAATACGAGTCACAGCACCTTAGGCAGAGAATGAACTTGGATCAGTTTTCTTGACTTTGGTGATGCTATTCTTTTACTAGACTTTCAGTGCCACTTTTGGATAGTGTATAAATATCAAGGTGACCAAGACAGAATAATGTACCATTAGCTTTTCTTCAGACTCAGCAAATTTGTAGCAAATAATTTTCCTTTAACAAATTAGCATAAGCAGTTCAGATAGATTGTTTTTAAAGGAAAATTATTTAACTTATGCCATAGATCAGAAATAAATATTTTTAGGGGCAGTTCGGTAAAGCCAGGTCACCTGGTCAAATCCTGTTCTGCCTCTTACTAACTGTGCAACTTTGGACCACTTACCTAATCTCTGTGCCTCAGTTTCTTCATATATAAAAACAGGAAAACTAATAAATTATCAACTCAGTTAATTCAGTTAATTGACACTCTCCTGTTGTACTGGTTAACTAAATTAATATACGCAACATGTAGAAAAATGTCTGCTTTATAAAAGTGCTATGTTAAGTGTTGGCTATAATAGGTGCATGTTTAGTCACATAAGAAGGTGTAATTTTTTAATCCTTAGAGTTTAATACTAATCATCTAACATTCCTCCATTCTTTTTCAACTAGATACACTACTGACCTGTGAAGCCCTATTCTCTTTTACAGCCTTAAGAGAGAACAAGCATATATAAAGTGCTTGTATTTGTACGGGCTAAATACCTCAGATGGATAGGCAAACAGTAACTTTGGAGAAACTAAAATAGTAGGTTTAGTTGATTGGAATGGGCTTGAAAGACACCTGCAAACACAACATCTGGGTCTTCTAGAGACAGAGAGAATATGGCTTTGTGGAGCTTTTAAAACTTGGTCTTTTGCGGTTCACTGAAGTTGCTTCCTATTCGTTGGCTAAATATGATGTCACACAAACACACCTCACAGAATGTAAAGGATGTATAAACCTTAAGTAAGACTATCATTCCAAGCTCAAAGGGCTTACAGACTTCCCTGACCACCACTACAATATGCAATTCTACTCGCAAAGAATCTGACTTTATAAAAGCTTTGTCCCTTTTGGATTTGTTCAATTATACTAATGGCACAAAATTGCGGTTATGTTTTCATCTATATTAGGAAGTATTTGTTCATATCTCCCTTTACAAACGACAATTCATTTTTTGCTCATGGTTTCTGTTGAGATCAAGCATTAAAATGCTTATGTGAGCTTTAAAGATCTCTCTAAACAAGGCTTCACTTGTAAGTCACAGAGTACAGGACACTGCCCTATCAAAAAAGAGGTCACTACAAGATGCAATAAATGTGGATTAACGGAAAAAGCAAAGGATTGTCAGTAAAAACCTAGGCTTGAGGTCTTAGCTCTGCTACAAACTAGCTATTTCAGTTTATAAAACTGAAAATGGGTTCTTCTAAAAACCACCTCTCTCAAGTTTATTGCTAAATTTGTTTTGGGGGGAGGGAGTCTCATACCCTTTAGAAAGTCTGAAAAAGCCATGTATCTTTTCCTCAACAAAAATTAACACAATTTACTCATTTTTTGCAAAGAATTAGGGGCTTCAAGTAATCACTGAAGTCCATGTATCCCAAGTTAAGAATTTCTAAATGAGAGAATTATAATGGTCCCTGATTTAATATAAAAAATGCCATTTAGTCATTTTCATCCCCCCCAGCCCCACCCACACTTTGCAGTCTTGCTGTTCAACCTGTAAATATACCAGTGCTAACAAGCTTATGCTTAGAAAAGTGTAAAGGAAATGTTGTTTTAGCTTCATTGGCAAAAGGAAAGTATTTCCCCATCTTGAGGCGTGTGTGCTCCCATAGGAGGTTTTAGATTTCCATTCTGACAAGCTAGATCTTCAAATCAGTGATTTTCTCTATCGCATTATTGTCCTCAAAATCCTCAAGTTGAATTACAGTAAACCTCTCAGAGAAACTTAAAAATCGAAATATTTTTTGTATATCTAGGGTCTAATAAGCACTACCAAAGCTATCCAAAAAGGAAAATTAGGTTCTGATAAGGATTTAATCGTCCACATATAGTCACATCCGCACTGCTGAAAGCCAAAGCTGTAGTTGCAGCTTTGCCAGAGTCTCAGCTGTCGTAATTAAAGGCAGACCCTCAGGAGCAGCTATCATTAGTTTTGAAAAGCAGTAATTACAAAGGCTTTTGCATTCTGCGGATTATACATTCCAAGCATACAGAGTTGCTACCAGACTTCAGGGACTATCTTAACAGGCAAAGTTGCTCATTAAAGCAATCATCAAATTTATTCTATACACGTGTTAAAAATTTTCTAAACTTTTCTTAGCATGTTGTGCAACTTTACCTCACCTCGTAAAACAGAGATACTTCTAAAAAAGTTAAGTTCTGACAATCTAACTCTACTACTGAACTTTAAAAAACAAAGCATTACAGTGTTTCTCTGGTGGCACAGTGGTTAAGAATCCGCCTGCCAATGCAGAAGACACGGGTTCAACCCCTGGTCCGGGAAGATCCCACATGCCACGGAGCAAATAAGCCCGTGAGCCACAACTACTGAAGCCCACACACCTAGAGCCCGTGCTCCACAACAAGAGAAGCCACTGCAATGAGAAGCCCGCGCACCGCAACCGAAGAGTAGCCCCCGCTCGCCGCAACTAGAGAAAGTCCGCGTGCAGCAACGAAGACCCAACGCAGCCAAAAATAAATAAAACATATTAAAATAAATAAATTCCATAAAAAACAAAGCATTACAAAGTAAAAACCAACTACCCTAGAATATCACTTATAAACATAACAGATCAATAAATAGAACACTGGTGCTCTGGAAATATTTGTTGAACCAAAAAAAGTTACTTTTTGATAAATAAGGATAAGTAACAACATATGAACTGAAAAAACGATAAGACTTAGAGGAAAACCAATTCCAACTGTGCAACACAGTCACAGTTTCTGATCTGACAGAAAACCATGCAGGCACTTCAAACCCCCAAATCATCCTTCATGAAAGCACAGATGTTTTTAAATAAATGAGAAAGGAAACAGGAACACAGCAAAAGCAAACCAAAGTAATACGTTTACCAAAAATCGTAATTGCCAGTTTTCTAAAATTAATCTTCAAGTACTGTGAAAATGGTGACTGTTTCCCCTAAATTAAAAATTCTGCAACCCAGGTACAGTATATCCTTCAGCATAATAAAACAACATTATAATTTACAAGTGCCCCTGTATACTAGTTGGTGTACTGAGAGAAAAAGTGATCCTCAGGTAACTTGCTCTTGAGTAAAAGTACAATAATAATATTTCATTAATAAAAGTACGATAATTATACACTACTGGTTCTGGAATTTTTATATATAATTGACATATACTGAGCTATAATTGACATAACATATCATTTTCAGGTGTACAACATTATGATTCCATACGTATATACTGCGAAATAGTAAAAACATTTTTAACATATTAAACTATAAAAATAAAAAACGGCTGAAAAATACACTAAAATTGAAATTATCACTAGCCACTAGAGTTAAAATTGCAGAAAACGTAAATGAAAGTTACGCTATTTTTCCTATTGTTCAACAACTGACCTCTATGGATAATTCCTATTTTTCCCTAGTCATATGAATTCTTCAATACGTTTTTAAAAAGAAAATGTGCATGGGTATTCAAGACACTTCGCCATTCTTTCCAAATTTTGACATCTTTATGATTGGGTAAGGTTCGGATTTCTAAGTATCTGAGCAAAAAAGTAGAGTTGTTTTTGTTTTAATTAGAAGCTTTTAAAAGAGTGAGCAATGACACAGTATTGAAAATGTCTCTACATACTGATTTCACTCCTCCGATCCCCTTGGGCCTCAAATCTTAAAACGTACCCTCCTTTCCAATCAACAATGTCTTTTGAATGAAGTCTAAAACCTGTTTAGAGTATCTCATAAATAAAATTAACCATTTTCTAAATGTGAACTCAAGGACACTTAAAGCCTGTACTATTTCTAGTCCCTCTGCACAAACACGCTTAACACACTGTCAAAGACGGAATTCAAACACTTAAATTATAATTTTGTGCCACGTCGACTTTGTCCTTTCAAACAGTCCCATATTCATCTGTCAGCCCCAAAAGCAAATAATGCACTCACAGAGTTGGGACGCTTCACGATGCACGCGGAATCCCCAATTTTTAAAAGTGGAAGGGAACTGTGGTATCTTTTAAAGCCTTACAGTTACCAGTAACCTCAGCCTTTCCGTTTTCTGTAACATTACTAAACGGTTTTTTCCACACGGCCACCACGGCGGCCGGGTACCCCCAAACCGAGCATTCCAAATAAGCGGAGTAAGTTCAACCCCAAGCATGGAAAGGATGGAAACGGCCTTAAAAGATCTGAGTAGGGCTGGGCTTAGGAAGTGGCTCATACTAAGCTACCTGGCAGTCAGGAGACGTTTTGTGCACGCACACTACCGTGGAATCCACAAGTTTCAGGATGTTCAAAGAGCTGAATCCAGGAGTCAAGAGCTACCGAGGCGAAGCAGCCTCGGAAACCCTCCATTCAGCCCTTACAACGGCCAAAGCGCCCCGGGCGCGTTAGGTCCGCCCGCACGTCGGGGCTGCTCACCCCTTGCCGGAGCCCCAACGCCCTCCGCGCCCCGCTCCCGAACCGCCCTCACCTACCCGAGCGCCCCCACGACCATCCGCTCCTGCAGCGAAACAGCGGGCGGCCAGCGACGCCGGGCATCGTCCGAGCGCGGGCTCTGCTCACTGGCGACGCGGCGCGCGGACGGCCGAGGAGGCCCGGGCGGCTCAGCGCCTCGCGGCGCCGCGAAACCAGCCGTCACCTGGGCGGCCTTCCAGTCTCCGCGCTCCCGGGGCCGCGTGTCGCGCCTGAGCCCGACGTTGCGGCCCCCGGGTGGGCGGTCCCCGGCGAAACCACGCACAGGAGCCCTCCCCCCTCCCCCGCCCCCGGGAAGCTGCGCCCGAGTGTCCGCAGCCCGGAACTAATTGAGTAGAACGTTGGACACACCAGGCTCCGCGCGGAGGCACCGAGGATTCCAAGCGCTCCCTTCCGCCTTTGGACGACTGGGAACCGAGGATCCAGGGGGCGGGGGCGAGGCCACGGCCAAGCTGTCGGGCTTTCCCCTCCCGCTGCCTCAACGTCCCTAGCTGCTAACCCAGGCGTCGGGCTACCTCAGTGGCTCTTGGAACCCAGCAGAGGGAGCGCGAGCGCGCGAACTACCTCATACGAGAGAAGCTAAAATTTCACTTTCAGTGTCGGGGCGTCCACGCCCCTCGGAGGCCGCACCTTTGGGTGCAAATCCTGAATTTCATGATTATTAACATTCTCTCTTCAATTCAACCTGGAACCTTGCTAACTTCTAAATCGCCTCGCCGCATCCGCCACATTCCCCACAAACCTTGAGCATCCTTCTTTGCCCGGCCAGTTCCTCAGAATCTAAATTTTCAAGACGAAACCGAACTTCTTTCTCCGGCACCCGAGGAAACTTCAGGAACGAAGGGCGTTCCTCAGGCACGTGTGCGCACGCGGAGGCTTCTGTTCCCGCAAGAGGACACATCTGCGCCTGCGCAGTGGGCGGAGCCGGAGGCCCTGTAGGGGGAAACCCGAGAGGGGGAGGGGGAGCGGGGGGGAGGGGGAGCGGGGGGGAGGGGGAGGCGGAAGGACTCCTCACACTGTTTGGTGTCCCAACGTGAAATGGGTGTTTAGCGCGTACTCTATTTGCACATAGGAGGCCTTAGATAAACGTTTGTCGGATGACTAAAGGAACGGTCTGTACCTGCTACTGACATCCTTTCGACTCTGATGAAGGCCTGGGTTCCCTTCCATAAAACTGAATAGAGTGGACGTTGCTTAAGTAAGCTTCCAGGCATCCGCAATACTTAAATGAAGGGGCCATTCTGGTACATTTTTTGATGACTTCGTAATTCAAAAAGTTTTCGAAGAACTATATATGTTCTACAGCTAAAGGCCAACTGCCTTAGCTGGAAGGCTTGAGCTTGGAGGTAGCAAACACTTCACACCAAGTTTGGGGGAACTAAAATGACAAGATTTTAAAGACTCCTTGCATTAATTATAGCATGGCCTATTACAGCCAGATTCAAGGGCTGTGTAGATCATAGAATCCAGCTACTCCAGTCCAGTCACTTACATTTAATTTCACAGTCGCAGGCCTGAAGCGTCCTTCGCTATTCATGGGTGAAGACTTTGGAAGAGGGAACCCAAACGATGCACCATCCCATTTCCCAGTAATCACTTATCATAAGGCACATTTGAAATGTGTTTTACATCTTGAATGTAGCATATCATGAGATAATTTAAAAAATTCAGTTTACAGCAGCGTTTTTGTTTGTATGTTTGTTTTAACTTGAAAGAGGAGCTTCAGGAATATGTGAACACACAAAAACTATATGAAAATGGAAATGATTAAGTGCAATTTTGTGGGAAAAGATTCTGTAACTTCATCAGATTCCCAGATACGTGACTTCCCCTAAAATGGTAAGAACAGCTTTATGTTTATGTGCCTGTAAAATGGTATTTCTAAAAATTATTTTAAGCTCCGGTTTTATTCCATGTGAAATAAAATTTTATTATTCCTCTTAATCTATTTTGTCAATAAACAAAAGTTCAAAATTAATCTATTTCTCATTTTCTCCTTCATTGACCCTATCCCTCCTCTTAAACTTAAGAATTAGGGTACTCAGCAACTGTACTCCTAGGACTTTACACCCAAGGGACATGTATAAGAATTTCATACCAACACTATTCATAATTAGCCATATTAGCCATACATTCATAATAGTACTGGAAACAACCCAAATATCCATCAACAAAAATTGTGGTATATTCATCTACTGGTATATTTAACAGCAATGAAAACAGAATAAACTACATTTACATGCAGCAACATAGATGAATTCCACGTTAAGGGAAAGAAGTTAGAAAAGAATATATATTGTGAATTTCCATTTATATACTGTTCAAAATGGGTAAAACTAAACACACATTTAGGGATGCATACTTACATAAAATATACAGAAAAGCAAAAAAGTGATTTCCATGGAAGTCAGTGTGTTGCAGAACTATAGGTGATTATTTTCTTCATTACGCATTTCTCTAACCTCAAAATTTCATACAATGAACATATGTAATCAGTAGGGGAAAAATAGATATTATTTTTAATAGTGAATAGAAAGGACGAAGATAGAGTGCTACAATAAAACTGAAAAAAGAATTATCTTGTGAACAGCACTATATAACTATATCAGTCCTATGACTTTAGTTTCTAGTCCCTCAATTCCCATCTTTGTTTCCTTTTTGAAATCTAAAGAATTTCAAGTTCTGAAGAAAAAATAATCTACCATTTATTTTTTATTACCTAAAAATTAATTTTTGTTTTATTCCCTATCATTTTCTTAGATTTATTTATTTTCTATTATCTTCTTGGTTTGGTTAGTTTATTTTCATCTTATTTTTCATATTAAGAAAATGTTTTTAAGACTGTGAGTCTGAGGACTTCCCTGGTGGCGCAGTGGTTAAGAGTCCACCTGCTAATGCAGGGGACATGGGTTTGAGCCCTGATTCAGGAAGATCCCACATGCCACGGAACAACTAAGCCCTTGCACCACAACTACTGAACCTGCGCTCTAGAGCCCGTGAGCCACAACTACTGAGCCCACGCACCACAACTACTGAAGCCCACGCACCTATAGCCCGTGCCCCATAATAAGAGAAGCCACCACAATGAGGTGCCCGCGCACCACAACAAAGAGTAGCCCCCGCTCGCCGCAACTAGAGAAAGCCCGCGCGCAGCAACGAAGACCCAAGGCAGCCAAAAATAAATGAACAAATTTATTAAAAAAAAAAAAAAAAGACTGTGAGTCAGCCTCTGAGGTCATACATTGGCTTCATCCTATGAATTTTTATGTATAGTATTTTCATTATTGTTATTTTCTAAATAATTTGCGTTTAAATTTTAAATTTTCTTTTTATGTCAAGAGTTATTTTGGAAGCCTTTTAAATTTCCAAGTGATTTAAAAGTTGTTTTTTCTGTTCTTATTTCCCAGTTTAATAACAACACAGTCAGAAAATATGATCTGTACAACTTTGAGGAATTTATTGGGGTTTTTTATGTAGCCTAAAATATGTTAATATTTATAAAGTTCCCATTGCTGTTTTCTGTAGTGTACAAAGTTTAGCATACACATACCTTATAAATCATTATTTAGAACATTCAATTCTTTTTTTCCAACTTAATGTTTTTGCCTTTTGATTTTTCCAAGAAATCAGAGAAATGTGCACTCAGAGAAATGTGCTTCTATCAGTATCTCCTTGAATTTATGGCCACTTTTCTTCATGTTATTTAGTACATAAAGCTTTATGAAGATTGTATTTTCATGTATATTGGATCTTTTCTCAAAATGAGTCTCTTTATCACATTTAATGTTTCTTTCCTCCTTAAATTCTGCTTTAACTGGTATTATTATTGCTATTCCTTTTTACTGTTAACATTTGCATCTTATTTCTTTTACTTTTCTGTGTTATTTGGTTTACCTATTTTTAATAAACAGTGTGTAATTAAATTTTATTCCTTGTTAATTTCTTTTTAAAAAGGGATGCAAAACCTTTGTAGGTATAACTGACAGTCATCTTTTTTTAATGCTATTTTTCATGCATTTTTGTTGGGTTTTTTGTTTGTTTTATATCTTTTGATACATGGATTACATTTTCTTTTGTTCTCCTCTAGTGTTTTGGCAGGTACAGATACTTTTGTTAACTAAATAATAATAGAACTTGCTCGTTCTAATTGTCACAAATGAAAACTCTGGCATTTCTTCCACTTGGCAACTAATTCAATTTCTATTTCTACCTGCTTCCTTTTTACCACAGTCTATTGATTTATAATCTCATCCTATGTTTAAATTTTTAGCATTATAAAAATTATTTAATACTTGGGAAAGTTTGTCACACAACTAATACATAGGAAAAATATTGAATACCTTAAATTTATAAGTGCAAGTCAAAGAATAAGTTCAATTATCTAAGTTTATAAATAGGACTAAATGTTTAACAAATGCCCTTTAAAGTAATTTTTATAATTTACTACATTTATAAACCAAATAATAAGATTTGTAAGGCTATTCTTAAGATTTTTTAAGTATTCCAACACTAAGCTTAAGAGTTAAGCTTAAGATTATAGTCTACACAGATTATTTAGTTATACAATTTCAAGTACATTCCTAAAACTAATCAGTTAGACATATGAAAATGCCAAAACTCTCTTAAACATTTTTATACTTAATTCTAAATCTCTTGTTTTTGAAAGATGTTTACATGCAAAGGAAACAATGATATCAACACAATTTGGGGGTTATTTTTCCACGTAACTCTTGGGGTCAGTTTATTAGCTTTCTGCTGTTTCTTAATGAACAGAGAGACTCCTGGCCCAGACACCAACAGAATTCTTTTCCATGACCCAGTGTGAGGTGAGTTTCCAAAGCAGTAAATATCCTGCTGAATTTTTTTCTACTTGAATTTCACTGGATATAGGTGAGAATTTCATATTTTCTTCCAGCCTGACTTGTCCTCCTTTGAGTCAACAACCTTCTTTATTTCTTGAAATGGTATGCTGATTGAAATCTGCTCTGACTGGGAACTCCTCAAACATTGTTAACTCATAATTTCTAGAGTTAACTCTGATTCCTTTTCTAGATGTGGCGAGCCACCAGGTGTCACAAATGTGCATGCATTTTTTTTTTTTTAATCAAAAGGCTGTAGGGTTAGCAATAAGAGCAGGATTTTACCAAGGTAATGGTGAATTTTAAGTGTAATCTACAACCCAGGCATGCAAAGTAGCATGTTTTAGAGTTGGCAAGGACTTTAGAGCTTCTGGAAACTGAGGTCACAGATATTAATGTTAGTTGCCCACACAGCTATTACTTTATTAAATATTTGTAAGTAAATAATATTGTTTTCTTCCTATTAAGAAATCACTTATTCCCCACTCGTTGTACTCCATGTGAAATGAGATTGAAGAGGAATGGGTTATTGAAAGAATCAGTGTCTTTCTAGAGAGAAAGACAGCGCCACTTTCCAGATAGATTTCATGGTTAGTTTGTTTGTGTAACTGGGTTTTAACCCAAAACATCTTTGCATCAAGACATATTTGTCTGTTCTCTCCTCTCACTCTCTCTTTCTCCACCACTGAGACAAGATTAAACTAACTTATGACACTTTCAAATGGTTGGATCAAGTTGATTTTCTGTTGAATATTTTCTAGTCCTTAAGGACTTCAGTAAATATTTTTGGAGAGACACTATGCTTTGTATATGTTACCAGACACTGTGCCCTTTACATATATTCTCAGGTAATCCTCACAACAATCCTGAAAAATGACATTAATTTCATTTTACAGTTGGAGAATCTGAGGCTCAGATGAAAGAATTTCCTAAGCACATACAGCTAATAAGCGATAGAGCAAGAGTTCAAATCTAAGATCTTTGGCTCTTAAAACCCACCTCCTTTCCACTGTACCACACTGAGTGGAAATTTGAAAAGAGCAAGTAATTTTCTTACCAAATTCCAAAAGTAGAGGTAGTTTATTTGTCAAAGGTTTAAGTACCTAACAATGAACCTTCATAAGTTCTGGTCTTTGACATTTTGTAAGCTAATTACTGTAGTTTCAGGGCAGTACTGGGCATTTGAAAGAGCTACTCAACAAATGCTGTGGACTTTAATCCAAAGAAATGATATTTTCTCTTGAACGATTAATTATTAATTTCCTGGCAAGAAAGCTACCATGTAAAAGTTTCCAGCATCTTCTCCATATAGTAAATGACCTAGAAAGAAGCACTTGAGTAGTTCTGTATTTGCAAGACAAATATGCACCCAGTTCCCTAGGGGAAGAGTGTAGTGGTAAATTTTCCATGACTTAAAAATGGCTGGGGCTTCCCTGGTGGCGCAGTGGTTGAGAATCTGCCTGCCAATGCAGGGGACACGGGTTCGAGCCCTGGTCTGGGAAGATCCCACGTGCCGCGGAGCAACTAGGCCTGTGAGCCACAATTACTGAGCCTGCGCCTCTGGAGCCTGTGCTCCGCAACAAGAGAGGCAGTGATAATGAGAGGCCCGAGCACCGCGATGAAGAGTGGCCTCTGCTTGCCACAACTAGAGAAAGCCCTCGCACAGAAACGAAGACCCAACACAGCCACAAATAAATAAATAAATAATTTAAATTTAAAAAAAAAAAAAAAAAAATGGCTGCATCTCCCAATACCCTCTTGTGTGAAAATCTTGACTTTGGGGAGAAAATGTGCACATTTAATCTAGAACCAACGTGCTTCCAGAGAGCAAGGAGTGGAAGGCCTTGACTAACTTTAGAGTCAATATAAAACTTCTCTGATGAACTGACATGGTCCCCACCAGGATATGCTGGAAGGATAGCTCCCTGAAGGACCCCCAAGGATGAGCACAGTATAAAGGAAGAGAGAGTGTGGTGACAATGGCCAGCATCTATGCTCAGCCTGGCCTGAGTGTGGAAGCTCTTCCAGACAGTATGTGATTACCCTGGAGTTACAATGGGGCTGTGTAACCTTAGGAGCACAAGCTTGGAACAGAAAACTGGAGAAAAAGACTTCTCCATGAAGCTAGATGATCAGTGGCTCTATCACAAACATAAGCAAGGGTGCAGAGGTAATGCAGGAACTGCTGTTTCAGTGGTACAGTGGAGTGACAGGAGTGGCTTTGGCAGTGACAGACACATCGGCTGCAGAAAAGGACAGTCCACTAGTGGGCTGATCACTTCCTTCTCTACATAGCCTTCCCAAAGCAAAAGTGGCCCCTTAAGTCCCTGGAGTCCTCGGACAAATCATGGTGGGGAGGCGGTCAGATTTAGCAAACAATAAACAAATAAAAATACAGGATGCCCAGTTAAATTTGAATTTCAGATAAACAACAAGTAGTTTTTCAGTATAAATATGTTCTATGTAATATTTACCTGAAATTCAAATTTAACTGGGTGTCTTGTATTTTTTGTTTGTCACCCCCACTTCCAAGGTAAAAGTTACAGAATTTCTGGACAATTATGTCAGATTAGGCTTTAAACAGACAAAATAGACTATAAACAGTATTTTGTCTGTAATCTCATAACATCTGTGCCTACCTCTATTATAGCACTTAACCCTGTACTGCAATCACTGATTTTCTTACGAGTCTCCGTCAGTTTTCTGTGAGCTATTTGAGGGAAGGCACTGTGTTTTCCCCATGTCTGCATCCCTGAAGCTCAACATAAAACCCAAGATAGTCATATTTGTTAAATGCTAAATGAATACTTGAGAAATTAATTCGTTTCAATGAACTTGGGCAAATTGTCATTCTCTCCAATAGAGGGCAGCTGTGCACACAATACTGTACAGAGCAATCTGTTCATAAGGGCAAACCAGCATTCATAACTTGAAAAATTGTATACCCCTGGCTCTGTAATTACAGCAGTGCTGGCCAATCCCCCACTCCCACCCTAACCCATGGCTGGGTCAATACACGCAGGATCCAATCAGTCTGTGGGGAAGGCTCACACATCCTACACAATTCTTAATGTTCCATTGAAAAGCTCAATTTCTAAAGAGGAGATCCTCTTTAGAAATGCAGAACTCTCCTACATGAAAACATTTGGAAAAAAAAAAATCCAGGGACTACCCTGGTGGCGCAGTGGTTAAGAATCCGCCTGCCAATGCAGGGGACACAGGTTCAATCCCTAGTCCGGGAAGATCCCACATGCCGCAGAGCAGCTAAGCCTGTGCGCCACAAATACTGAGCCTGCGCTCTAGAGCCCGCGAGACTGCGTGCCACAACTACTGAAGCCCGTGCGCCTGGAGCCTGTGTTCTGCAGCAAGAGAAGCCACTGCAATGAGAAGACCGCGCGCAGCAACGAAGACCCAATGCAGCCAAAAATAAATAAATAAATAAATAAATAAATAAATTTATTTTAAAAACCTTGTGCATGAATGTTCACAGCAGCATTATGCAAAATAGCTAGAAAGTAAAAACAATGCAAATATCCATTAACTGATAAATGCATAAACAGAATGAGGTATATCCATACTATGGAATATTATTCAGGCATTAAAAAAAGGGAAGTTCTGATACCTGCTACAACATGGATGAACCTGCAAAACATCATACTAAGTGAAAGAAGCCATACACAGAAAGGTCACATGTTGTATGAGTCCCTGTATATGAAAGGTCTAGACTAGGCAAATCCATAGAGACCAAAAGCAGATTCGTGGTTGCCAGGGGCTGAAGGGAGAGGGGAGACGGTGAGTGACTGTTAATGGATATGGGTTTCTTCTGGGGGTGATGAAAAATATTCTGGAATTAGGTATTGGTGTACAACGTAGTGATTATACTAAAAGCCACCAAACTGTACAGTTAAAACGGTGAGTTTTATGATATGTGAACTGTATCAGTTTAAAAAATAGGCCATAAAAGTTAAATTTCTTATTCTGAGACATTTGTTCACCTACAAAATCATGACAATGTGATACAAAAGATTAAAGTTTTAGCACGAGGTTCTTTTTATATTTATTTAGAAATGTGTATTTCTTTTTCCATAGTCGTTTTTCATTTTTTGGAAAGAGACCTACTTGTATTGGTGCTCTTAGTTGAATAACTTTTGATACCCAGGGTACTCAGCATTTACTTGGCATCAAGAAATATTTTATTGATTGATTCTCCAATCCCTAGTCTAACCCATAAGTTATTGAAAAATGTATCAGGCCATATACCTAAGAAGGAAGAGACAAGACATAAATCTAGGTCTAAGGAGAAGGTGACACATGAACTCCGAGATGGATCCTTCTCTGGTTGGCTCTTCAGCAGGCATCATCTAGCTCTGCTCTCAGACAGATTCTCCAAGTGAAAGGTGGAACTTGGAGGCAGATCTCACACCAAAGCTCTTCAGAGAACAAGTCCCTAGCAAAATGCCATGAGTGTGTTTTCCCAGGAGTTATTTCTGTTCTTCTTCTGAACAGCAGTTCCATTTGTCCAGGTCCAGTTTCTCTCAGAGTTTGGATTCTACCCTTAAACCCAGAATAACACATTCAGATTTTATTTCCTACCAGTTCTTATGAAACGGGCACAAATTGGTTTGCCTCATCCTTTTATCTGCTTGGAATTTCTTTTGCTGACAGTAGTAATGACTGCTATGAAATATGTGTGTATTTGAATATATGTGTTCAAATACTAAATAGGAGATCAAAATCTGTAATCCCATACCACAGAGAAGATCATTGTTAAGACTTTGATCTAGATAGGGCCATACTCATCCCTACATCTATATTAGTGGTTCTCAATCCAAGGCGATTGTGACCTCCAGGGGACATCTGGCAATGTCTGCAGACATTTTTGGTTGTCACTGCTGGGTTGGGAGAAAAGTGACATTGGTAATGGCATTTGATGTGTTGGGGCCAGAGGTGGTGTTAAACACCCTATAATGCACACGACAGCCCCCTACAGCAAAGAATTATCCAGCCCAAAATGTCAACATGGCTGATGTTGGGAAACCCTGATTTACATGATCACACTTTATGTTCAGTTTTATAGTCATACTTAATAATGTATCATGGACACTTTCTCATGTCAAAACCTAGGGTTTTACCATATCTCTTTGTATTCTTAATTCAATAATAAATTTTTAAATGAGAAAGGAATTTTGAATTTTTTCCAAATGTTCCCATCTATTGAGATAAACATAAGTTCTTTTCCTTTAATATATTAATAGTGTATACTATGAATTCATTTTCTAATGTCAAGTCATTCTTATAATTCTCAAATAAGCCTTTGTGATAAAAATTTTTAATCTCCAAGAACTCTTTCCTTTCTCAACTGCCTTTAAAAAAATTTTTATGGCATTTTGTATCTTTTGCAGATTCTTTGTGTCTTTAAATCTCTCTGAGGACAATAATTAGAAGTTTTTAGATGGTCTCTTCTATTCACGAAATATCTCTTTCTTCTAGAATGGGTTGCTCTGCTTTGTTTATCTTAAAGCTTTTCTCAGGCTCTTGTTTTGCTTTGAATATCTGGGGACTCTAACTTGTTCATGCATATTTTTCAATGACAGACTTGGTTGTGCAGCATTCAAGCTGGCCCATGTACCCCAGGGTACCTCCACAGTCCTAAAGGTCTGTTCCACCATAGCTCTTCCCCCAAATAGGATAGCGGGCAGGAAAGTACTGACAGACAGTATTCCTTTTGGAGTGAGTGCAGATTGCCCAGGTGGGAAAAGCCCAGCTAAGCTCAAGCCCCTTATTTGCTGCAGTAAGAAAGACCTAATGTGGCATCAGAGTGGTATTGTGTATTTCACCCCCTGCTCTTGCTCTGCTTTCTTTTTTCTTTGTGTCTGCTGTGGGGTTGCAAAGCTGCCCTGGGTTCTACTCAACTTCTCTCTTGGACTCCAGTGATCTCGCTGGCAGTCTTCCCCTTTTATTTAGATTTTTTTTTTTTCTCATCATATCTAACTTGGATGCAAATGTCTCCACTAGGTATTCTATCTACAAACAGTACAATTAATTATCCTATTCCATGACGCACTCCCCAACTCCAACTCAGTATGAACTTGGAGTTCCTGCTAGAAACCACTGGGGAGAGTGGTGCTCAGCTGTGTATCAGACCTCGATTTTGGACAGCAGGTTTCTTATTTACAGGTTCTTCATTGGGCAAGGAACTTCCTTTTATGTATTTTCTATCCCCTCAGTGAGATTTTGGCAGGTATGAGAGATAAACACATTCGCTTAGGCCACCATCTTGAACAAGTTAATATACAAGTTTTAAATTTCAAAACATATATTCAAAATCAACTTTCCAAAATAAAATCTGCACCAGTTTACACTTCTATCAACAGTAAACAGGAGTGTCAACTTCCCCATTTCCATGCAACCTCCAGGCAAAATGTCGACTTTAAATTCTTATCTTCATATATGCAAAATATTTTCTTTTTCTTTTGATTTGTATTTCTTTGTCAGCGAATTTAATATCTTTTCATCTTTGTAATAACTTCTTAGTTTCTGTTTCTGTGAATTTTCAGTTTGATCCCCATTTATTGTTCTATTGAAGTGTTTGTTGATTTTTATTGATTTGAAAAATATTTGTACATACAGAGTGTATTAATTATATCTCTGCCATGCTACATGTATTTTTCCCAGTTTGTCACTTGTATTTTGTTTTACGGATGGCCTATTTTGCTCTAGAAGTTTAAAAATAATTAAAAAAATAAGTTTGATAATCAAACCTGTCAATATTTTCCTTTATGGTTTCTAATTTTAGTGTAATACTTAGAACATTCCTTTATTCTACTTTCTTTTGTTTTCTGTTTCTTGAGATAAATTCATAATTGATCAATATTTCTTATTTATTCATATAAATATTTATAGCATTGAATTTTTCTCTGAAAAAGGTTTTAGCTATGTCCCAAAAGTTTTGATAAGTAATGGGACATTGTTGCTATATTCTAAATAATCTGTAATTTCAGGGGGTTTTTTTTCCACTTTTATTGTGTAACTTCAGTTTTAATTTCTCCTTTACCTAAGAGCTATTTAGAGGTGTCATTTAATATTTCCAGGCAATTTCTTTTTTAAAAGTTATCTTTTAGTATGGTACTGGCACAAAAACAGAAATATAGATCAATGGAACACGATAGAAAGCCCAGAATAAACCCACGCACATATGGTCACCTTATCTTTGACAAAGCAGACAAGAATATACAATGGAGAAAAGACAGCCTCTTCAATAAGTGGAGCTGGGAAAACTGGACAGCTACATGGAAAAGAATGAAATTAGAACACTTCCTAACACCATACACAAAAATAAACTCAAAATGGATTAAAGACCTAACTGTAAGGCCAGACACTATAAAACTCTTAGAGGAAAACATAGGCAGAACACTCTTTGACATAAATCACAGCAAGATCTTTTTTGACCCACCTCCTAGAGAAATGGAAATAAAATCAAAAATAAACAAATGGGACCTAATGAAACTTAAGAGCTTTTGCACAGCAAAGGAAACCATAAACAAGACGAAAAGACAACCCTCAGAATGGGAGAAAATATTTGCAAATGAAGCAACTAACAAAGGTTTAATCTCCAAAATATACAAGTAGCTCATGCAGCTCAACATCAAAAAATCAAACAACCCAATCCAAAAATGGGTGGAAGACCTAAATAGACATTTCTCCAAAGAAGACATACAGATTGCCAACAAACACATGAAAAGATGCTCAACATCACTAATCATTAGAGAAATGCAAATCAAAACCACAGTGAGGTATCACCTCACACCGGTCAGAATGGCCATCATCAAAAAATCTACAAACAATAAATGCTGGAGAGGGTGTGGAGAAAAGGGAACCCTCTTGCACTGTTGGTGGGAATGTAAATTGATACAGCCACTATGGAGAACGGTATGGAGGTTCCTTAAAAAACTAAAAATAGAACTACCATATGACCCAGCAATCGCACTACTGGGCATATACCCTGAGAAAACCATAATTCAAAAAGAATCACGTACCACAATGTTCATTGCAGCACTATTTACAGTAGCCAGGACATGGAAGCAACCTAAATGTCCATCGACAGATGAATGGATAAAGAAGATGTGGTACATATATACAATGGAATATTACTCATCCATAAAAAGGAACGACATTGAGTTATTTGTAATGAGGTGGATGGACCTAGTGTCTGTCATACAGAGTGAAGTAAGTCAGAAAGAGAAAAACAAATACCGTATGCTAACGCAGATATATGGAATCTAAGAAAATGGTACTGATGAACCTAGTGGCAGGGCAGGAATAAAGACACAGACGTAGAGAACGGACTTGAGGACACAGGGGGGGAAGGGGAAGCTGGGATGAAGTGAGAAGGTAGCACTGACATATATACACTACCAAATGTAAAATGGATGGCTAGTGGGAAGCTGCTGCATCGCACAGGGAGATCAGCTCGATGCTTTGTGACGATCTAGAGGGGTGGGATAGGGAGGGTGGAGGGACACTCAAGAGGGAGGGGATATGGGGTTATATGTATACTTATAGCTGATTCCCTTTGGTGTACAACAGAAACTAACACAACATTGTAAAGCAATTATTCTCCAATAAATATATATATATATAAAATAAAAGTTATCTTTTTATTGATAGCTTCTATTTTTTATTTTGTTCAGAGATTTCTACTTTGTAGAATTTATTATTTATTGACAATATGATCCCTTAATCTCTATGCAATTTCATTTATTCTAAAAAACTCATCTCTAACCATCCTCATGAGATCACTCACACTAATCATTACCTCTATTCATGGAGCAGGTCTTTCCCAGTCTCACCCAATCTGCTGTAATTTGATTCTCACTGGCTTCTCTCTCTTCAGAATGACTCTTCCTTTATACTTTCTTTCCATTTCTATAAACATGTGTGAAATTATCTGAGGTATGTAGATAATGGTCTTTTGGAGCATTGGAAGAGTCTTAGTATGGATCCAGACCACAGCCAGGTGGAAGCTTATGCAGACCTTGAACTAGACCTGCAAGATAATATAGACCCTCCAACAACAGATGCAACAACGTCTGCTGGGAGGTTGGGAAGAAGTCCAGTTCAAACGGGCAGAACAAAGTGTTTAAGAGATCTAGAAAATCCAACAAAATTGATCTCAGATTAGTCCAAAAGCAGGGTAGCAAGAGCTTTAAGAGGCTTGTAGAACAAATAAAGGTGAATTCTGGAGGCAACGGAAATCAGAGATAGGCAGCCAGAGAGATCAACCATGGAATCAACAACTGAGAAGAATTCTGGTCTCCAATCCCCAAAAGATTGCTGACCTGGAAAGGTGACCAAGAATTAGAGCACAGAACATGGTAGAAGAATGCTAGGCACTGCAATTCAGGTAAAGTATCAGAGGTGTGAAACAGTAAATGTGATGACATCAAGTCCAGTGTTTTGGGGTTAATGCCTTCTTTCAAAGATTAGAATTGGCCCTAGTGATGAGGTATCTCTTGGTTTAGGGTAGCGAGTTGTGGCAGGAGGGAGTGATATCAGGCATAATTTGACATAGCATATGTAAAACTTAATTATCCCACTGAAAATATCCCTCTGTAAATGGTGCTAAACAATGGATTTTTTTTTTTTTGCCACACTGTGTGGCTTGCAGGATCTTAATTCCCTGACCAGGGATCGAACCCAGAACCCCTGCATTGGAAGTGCAGAGTCCTAACCACTGGACCGCCAGGGAATTCCTGAACATTATCTTTTTTTTGCAGTTTTATCGAGATATACTTGACATACAGCACTATATAAGTTTAAGGTGTACAGCATAATGACTGTACATATGTTGTGAAATGAGTACCTCCGTAAGTTTAATTAACATCCATCATCTCATATAGATACAAAAAAAAAGAAAGAAAGAAAGAAAGAAAGAATGTGTATTTTTCCTTGTGGTGAGAACTCTCAGGATTTACTCCCTTAACAACTTTCAAATACACAGCAGTGTTAACTATAGTCATCATCTTGTACATTACATTCCCAGTACTTATTTATCTTGTAAATAGCAGTTTGTACCTTTTGACCACCTTCATCCAATTCCCCCACCCAAACTCCCACCCCGCCTCTGGCAACCACAAATCTCATCTCTTTTTCTATGAGTTTTTTTCCTTTTTTTAAAGATTCCACATATAAGTGAGATCATACAGTACGTGTCTTTCTCTGCCTGACATTTCACTGAGCATAATGCCCTCAAGGTCTATTCATGTTGCAAATGGCAGGGTTTCCTTCTTTCTTATGGCTGAATAATATCTGGAATGTTATCTTTATTAAAAATAATTAAATGTTCAATTCGCACATTGAAATAAATTGATAATAGGACTGATAACTATTTTTCAGCTTTATTGAGGTCTAATTCCTGTATTAAAAACTGTGCATATTTAATGTATACAATTTGATGAATTTGGACATATGCATACACCTGTGATAACACTGCCACAATGAAGGTAGTAAACTTATATCCATCACTCCAAAAGTTTCTTTGTGTCCCTTTGTTTATTTGTTTTTTGTGGAAAGAACACTTAGCATGAGATCTATCTTCTTTTTTTAAAAATTTAATTTAATTTAATTTTTAAAATTTATTTATTTTGGTTGCGCTGGGTCTTAGTTGTGGCAGGCGGGCTCCTTAGTTGGGGTGTGCCAGCTCCTTTAGTTGCAGCATGTGTGCTCCTTGGTTGTGGCTGGTGGGCTCCTTAGTTGCGGCTTACAGGCTCCTTAGTTGTGGTATGTGTGCTCCTTATTTGCGGCTCACGGACTCCTTAGTTGTGGCATTCGAACTCTGAGTTGTGGTATTAGAACTCTTAGTTGCGGCATGCATGTGGGATCTAGTTCCCTGACCAGGGATGGAACCTGTGTCCCCTGCATTGGCAGGCAGATTCTTAACCACTGCACCACCAGGGAAGTTCCCATTTAACAAATTCTTAAGTGCACAGTATCGTACTGCTAACCTTAGGCACTATGTTGTACAGAGCATCTCTAGAGCTTATTCATCTTATATAACTGCGACTTTCTACACATTGAATAACACCTCCCCATTTCCCCTTCTACCCAGCGGCTGGAAACCACCATTCAATTTTCAGCTTCTCTAAGCTTGACTATTTTATGTACCTCATGTAACAGGAATCATAAAAGTATTGTCCTTCTGTTACTGACTTATTTCACTTAGTGGGATGTCTTCCAGGTCCATCCATGTTTTTGCAAATGGTGGGATTTTCTTCTTTTTTCAAGGCTGAATAATACCCCATTGTATGTATATACCATATTTTCTTTATCTATTCATCTGTTGGTGAACATTTGGGTTGTTTCCCTATCTTGGCTATCATGATTAGTGCTACAGTGAACATGGGTGTGCAGATATCTCTTTGAAATACTGATCTCCCTTCTTTTGGGTATATACCCAGAAATGAGATTGCTGGATCATATGTTAGTTCTAATGATAACTTTTATCTTACTATTGTACCAAAGTGTAAACTAAATATTAATATAGTTCCCACTTGACTGAGTAAAGACTTGAATGTTTCTATGGACACGTTAAAAAAAAAATGTAAATGAAAACCCCAGATCCTAACACACTGTAAGCCCTCAATAAATATTTTTGAATTAATGGATGAATAAATGACTTCGTGTAATATGTAAGAGGGAAAAAAGGGAGAAAAACTAAAGACCCATTAGTAAGACCCATTCTATGACCCATTAGTAAGGTCATAGAAAAGCATAATACATTCATATTTTGTAATTTGTATGATCATGAAAAAATAATCAGATAGAAATTTTTATACTCACAATGAAGCATGTTTATGATTTTTTTAACCCAGCAATAAAGAGAATATGGCTCTCCATGTATCCATTATCCAGATTCAACAATTATCAACATTCCGCAGTTCTCATTTCATCTATCTTCCTCTTTTGTTCATGACATATTTGATGAGTGAAACACACAAATAACATAGCATCATCCAATTTTTGTTTAAAAAGTAACACACTGAGAGAGAGAGAGAAGGTGTGTGGGTGCATGCAGTAAGGGATCTGGGAAAAACATATCAGACTGTTAAGTGATTATTCTTAGTGTGTGGGAATGAGGTAGTTAAGAGTAAGATAAGAAGATAAGATTTAGATTTTTTACTTTATACTCCTGTGTTCTTGGTTGGTTGTTCTAACAACACACATGTACTACTTTTGCAACTATTGATAAAATATTTAATGAAAAAAAGGAAAGCATTTTATATAAAGGGCTTAACAAAATAACCAACATTATTATTTTTATTAACTTCAGTGCTCAAGGAAGAAATTTAATTTAGCATTTAGGTATGGCCTTTGTAATATTTTCCGTTTTCTACCACATCAGATACAAACAATCCGTTACACCAGTTTTAGTATACATGCTGTCAATGTAACCACATGTAGACAACTCGTACTATTGCCAGAAAAGAAAACTAAGCTATCCAGGGACTTCCCTGGTGATCCAGTGGTAAAGAATCTGCCTTCCAATGCAGGGGATGCGGGTTCGACCCCTGGTCAGGGAACTAAGATCCCACATGCCACGGGGCAACTGAGCTGGCTCACCATAACTACTGAGCCAGCACATCACAACTAGAGAGAAGCCCACGCGCCACAACAAAGGTCCCCGTATGCCACAACAAAGATCCAACGCAGCCAAAACAAAAGAAAACAAACCTAAGCTATCCAGCGACAGCAAAGCCCTGAACAAAATGATGTGTACAGCTGGGAGTTGTTAATAACTGATTTGATCAGTGCAGAGTGGGTTGTCACAGAGATGACGAGCAGGAAACCCTCTAGATCGCATTCATATAGAATAGGAGGTGAATTCAGGTATTGTGTGGTCCCTGGAGGCTGACAAGCCCGTTACTCACAGTACACATTGTGTCATGATGGCAGAGCTGTTACCCTGACAAACACTAATTCTTTGTTGTCTCTTTTCTGTGAATACATGAGACAACATTCAAGAAAAGGAGTGAGTTTAGTGCATAATATTGAGTGACTATATTTGGAGATCAGGCCTTTAAGGAGGTAATAAAGGTTAAATGAAGTCATAAGGGTGGGGCCTTAATCTGGTAGGACTGGTGTCCTTTTAAGAAGAGGAAGAGACACTGGAGATCTCTCCATCTCTTTGCACTCACAGAGGAAAGGCCATGGGGACACAGTGAGAAGGCAGGTGTCTACAAGTCAGGAAGAGAGACCTCAGCAGAAACTGACCTTGCAAGCACCTTGATCTTGGACTTCTAGTTCCCAGAACTGTGAAAAAATAAATTTCTATTGTTTACGCCACGCAATGTGTGGTGTTCTGTTTTGGCAGGCCTAGGAGACAATGTTCTAGCATCTTTCTTTAAGACTCTCTTTTTATTAAACTGATATCCCCTGTTGTCTTTCTTCAAGGAATTCTATTCAACCTTCCAGTCTCATCTCTATCTTTTGTTCTCAATCTTGTTCTCTTTCAATTGTTTCTTATCATTTTCGTATTGCTGATCTTTTATTAAAATGTAGTCTTTTGCTCTTTAGATAAGAAACTGAGAAAAATGTAGTACAATGTGATTTCATTCTTTGAAAAAAACTATTTAAGAAAAATATAGCTTAAAACTCCGGTTTAGAACCAAATTGCCAAAATACCTTAGTTTCCATGCACATTTTTATTATCTTCTTTATACTCTCTATATTAACTTTATTCATCTGAATCTATTTAGAAAACGGTGACCCTCGCTATCAGCCTATCAAGATTACCATTTCTATTCAAGAGTTTTTAAATATACTTAACAGCTCTTTTTTTTTTTTTTTTTTTTTGTAAGCACCGGGAGTAAAGAATTCTGTCTTAAATATCATTGTTTCAATTCCTAGCATGATCCCTGATAGAGATCAGCAGATATTTTTAAAGTTGATTTTAATTGTGTACACATTAATCCTCAAAATTCTCGTAAGTTGGTAATAAACCCAAGTTAACAGAAAAAAGATCCAAGGGAATGCAACTGTTAATGATATATAAAATATACTAAATGTTAGGCAATTAGGTCTTAATCATAACTTGCTGTAAGACCTTTGGTAAGGCACTTAGCCACTGAGTTTGTTTCCTTGACTGTGAAGAGCAGGCATCCACTGCTATTTGTGTTTTTCCCTTTTCAGAGAAAAGGTTGAGGAACAGTGGAAAAGATAATCTTTTTTTTCAAGATATTAAGTTTATTTATTTATTTATTTATATTATTTTATTATTTTTTATTTTTTTATTTTATTTTTGGCTGTGTTCGGTCTTTGCTGCTGAGTGCGGGCTTTCTCTAGTTGTGGTGAACGGGGGCTACTCTTCGTTACGGTATATGGGCCTCTTATTGCGGTGGCTTCTCTTGTTGCAGAGCACGGGCTCTAGGCCTGCGGGCTTCAGTAGTTGTGGTGCACGGGCTCTATAGCGCAGGCTCAGAAGTTGTGGCGCACGGGCTTTGTTGCTCCGTGATATGTGGGATCTTCCTGGACCAGGGCTCGAACCCGTGCCCCCCTGCACTGGCAGGCGGATGTTTAACCACTGTGCCACCAGGGAAGTCCCAAGATGATCTTTAAGATTCCTTCCAGTTCTAATATCCTTTCAGTCATATGTCAGCATGGCACGCTGGGACATTCCGACAAGCAGGATCAGGGAACCTGGGCCAGAAAGTGACAGTGTTGTGAGAAACACCAGGAGCAGGAACTCCCCCTGGGGAAAAGTTGTGCCATCAAATCAGCAAGTCCATGGAGATGCGGCAAACTCCAGGTGACTCTAGGTCAACAGCACTCTCTAAGAGGGGAAATTTGACTCAGAAAAATGGGCACAGCAGTGTGTGCGGGATTTCTGGACAGCAATGATTCTCAGCATCAGGTGGGCTTCCGGGATCGTAAATCAGGGAGGACTCAGAGTCAAGTTATTGCAAGGAATAGCCAGAGTGCTGGAGGGAAGTGGGAGGAATAAACTTGGTGAAGGGAACCTGGGTTATGGTCTACCAAGCTGGGATTCAGGGCCAAGCTTTGTTCCCAGTGGGGAAGCTGCGTGGGGGCAGAGAACCCTGGTGGGCAAACCAGACAGGCTGGCTGTACGTGGCAGTGGTGAGTGTGAGTGAGTGTGTCTGTTTGCTGGGCGTGAGGATTAGAGGCACGCTGCTGCTCAGTGCTCGCGTGGACATCCAGGACTCTCTGCACCTTTGGAGCATCAATTATTTCCATACCCCCTCTCACTCTCGGGGAAAGCTTCTCACTTCTTGCCAGACTGGGTTTTCACGTATTTGAAAACTGGGTAGGGTGAGCCTGCAAAGAGGAGGACGTGAGCAAGCAGTGGCACTGACATTTGGCAAGTGGAGGAGGGAGCCACTCCTCTGGGGCCACCAGAGGCTGGAGGTTTCCTGTTGGTCTCACCCTATCCATAGTGATGCTTTGGGCTAGAGATGCCTGGGGGCACTCACATGGGCCCGAGGGGAGCGCCCGCAGACATTACCCCTTTCAGAGTTCATACTGTGGCTGGACCAACCCTTGTGGTTCTTATTCTGATTGCAAGACACTCAGAGGTTACCAGGGAGAGTTTAGGGGCGAGGGAATGGGAGTCAGTGTTGAGTGGGTATAGAGTTTCTGTTCAGGAAGATGAAAAAATTCTGGAAATGGATAGTGGTGATGGTTGTACAACATTGAATATTCTTAATGCCACGGAATTATACACTTAAAATGGTAGATTCTATGTTTTGTATACTTTACTACAGTCAGCAATAACCGTCAGGGAACCTTAGAAAAAAACAAGGTTTATTGGGACTTCCCTGGTGGTCCAGTGGTTAAGACTCTGAGATTCCACTGCAGGGGGCGCGGGTTCCATCCTTGGTTGGGGAACTAAGATCCTGCATGCTGTGCGGTGCGGCCGAAAAATTAAAAAACAGAACAAAACAAACAAAAAAACTCCCCCCAAACCCAAGGTTTATTACTCACAGGTCCTGGAGGGCACATGGCACACCTGGAACCACACAGCAAGGTCTCTGGTAAAGAGAGAGAGTGTGAACATGGGCCTGGAATTCTGCTTTCTTTGGGGGTTGAGGCTGGGGTACCTAGGATTTCACGGGTTCACTCTTCATTGTTGAATTTAAAGCAGGAATTAAAGATGGCAAGGGAAAAACAAGCAGCCAAATGGGGTCAGTTATCTAAGTCAATCAGAGAGCTCGAAAACAAAGGAACTTCAGGGATGGGGCGGCCTGGCTCTTTAGTCATGTAGCTGGCAATGTGTTTATTCGAGAAGACAGTCTTTGAAGTGGATGCCTCAGCAATCAAAAGCTTCATGTCAGGCACTGGTATGACAATCAAAAAGGCCAACTGTCAGGTGCTTACACTACACTGAGCTAGGACCACGTGGCAGAGCCATGTAAGGCAGACTTAACCCACCACAGAAAAGAAGGTTGTCAGAACTGTCCAAAAGTGAATTCTCTATCATTTAAAAGTGTTAGTTGAATGAGAGTTGTCTGAAGATCTGTAAGGGATACCATGGAGGGAATTCTTACTGAAGCCCTTAGCAAGCCGGTCAGCTCTGCCTCCAGAGTCTATCTGCAGTCTGACCACTTTCCCCCACCCTTTCCCCAGTCCAGCCACCATCATCTCCTGCCTTGACCACTGCAGACACTTCCTTACTGGGCTCCCTTTCTCAGGAAAGGCCTAAGCAGTCTTTGAAAGGCTCACCTGATTAAGTCAGGCTCACCTCAGATAATCACCTTTTAAATTAATTCAAAGTCAACTGGTTAGGGACCTTAATTACAGCTGCAAAATTTCTTCACCTTTGCCATATAATGCCACTTGATTATGGAGTGATGGAGTGATAGTCCATCATAATCACAGGTCCTGCACACACTCAAGGGGAGGGGATCATACTAGGGTGGGGTCATTGGCAGCCATCTTAGAATTCTGCCTACCACAGGTGTATTACCAGCCTCAGCATAACCCCACGGGGAGCTCTGGAGTATAAATTACACCAAGCTAAATCAGCCTTGGTGTGAGAAAGCTAATGCTGTTGGGCCCTACAATGCCTTCATCTTGGTCATCTTTGTTCAGGTACTAGGTGGCTGGTGATAGAAGTCTGAAATTTTGGGCAAGTCTTAGTTGTTTAACGCCTCTTCTGCAGTGACTGTACTCTGGTGGGCGTTCATGGGGATACAAAGATCCTCTCACTTTAGCCCACTCCTGTAAGCCCCCAGGCTGTCATGGCCCCAGTCTTAATCCTTCCAGACCTCTGACCAACCAACTGAATTATTCACCAGAACCTATGAGGAATGGTGAACTACGGGATGAATGATGGAAGTGGCCCACTCCTGTGCAAGCAAGAAGGGTCTGTACAGAATTTACATAGAAATGCTTAAAAGACAGTTCACTTTGTATTATCACTGGGCAGTGGCAATTCTAACAATATCGGTATTAAACTATTTCTCCACACCGGGGGGGACTGTTCCCACTACCCCCCCACCCCAGCTTGGTATATCCTAATAGTATCTGCCCAACAGTCCACAATACCATTCCTCCAGTCATTTCTCTCTTCACAAACGTAGATGACCAGGTGCACTGCTTGAAACTCAGCCCATCAGGAGGGCTTCCCCTCACCAGTGTCTTTCAAGAATACTCCTGCATGGGGTTGTAGTGCATCCCATTCTATCTGTGGTTCCCTCTGATGAGCTGACCCATCCAACCTTGCCAAACATTACAGTAATTAAGTTCACCTTGTTGCTGGTGGTTAAGGTCTGCCACCTGGCCTCTACTGTTCTGGAATCCTACCACCCCATTGTTATTAAAGAGAACAGTTGCATAACAGCCTCTGGAACAGCCAACCCTGGGCAATGGAGGACCCCACAACTGTGTGTCTCAAGAGTGCTCTGTTCTCCTCATTAGTACATCATTCCTCATTGTGTAAGTGAAAGGAACATCCTCCGTGCCTTCACAAGGAACAAAGTGGGTCCTTGAGTCTTAAATAATTGATTCATTCATCTCTGAGCCTTTAGCTACTGTCCTTAACACTCTGCCAAAGCATTTCTAACATCTCCACTTCTTTTAATGTGGGCTGTTTCCCCCACAAATTCTAAAAGCCATCCCAATAGCACATTAGGACTGGCTTTACTGCCAGGAAATTAATTCCTGAGTCACAGGATATGGACCTCAGATTAACAAACTCTCCCTTATCCAGATTAGTGTGCTGTCCCCCACTCAAGTCCAGCACCCCCCTGACCCACTCCCAGACATGTTAGCCAGGACTTGAAGCTCCTTCAGTGAATACTCTCTCTCTCTCTGCGTCAAGACCAGCTCTTTCTTAATCAGGCCACAATGAGATTTGTCTCTCCTTATTGGTCTAGTGGCCAGGAGGGAAGGAGGTTGCTGAACTTGAGGAGGATGGCAAATATTGTCTTGAGGAGCACAGGGCATCTGCCACACTTGAGGCTTTAAGTGGTCTTCAGGCAAGGGGTGGGCTGCTAGTCTCTAGCCAGGAGCCTAGAGACCACTTCTGCAGACTCAGAGGGTTCGAGGTTCTCAAGTGCATCTACCCCTATGTCACCATTCCAAGTCTCAGGTTTATACTCCTTCCTGAATAAGGCCCTGACTCTGATCTAGGAGACTTGATGAGGCTGAAAATACAGCCTTCTCTGAAGTTCTGCTACTCTTAAAATTAGGTCCTGGCCTGGTCTTTAGCATGCTATGTCCTCTGGTTTTGGAATGTGAAAGTCTCTTTTTTAGTGCTTTCTGTGCTAAGGAGGCCTTCTGACTGTCACATCTGAGCCTATTTTATCTTCAACGTCTGGAAACAGTCAACCAATTTCACAGTCCTTACAATTACCATTTCCTTCTTAACTTCTCAGACACCAGAGAAGTCACACAAGCCCCTGGCTCTCCTCCCACTGTGTCCTATCAGTTTCACTGCAGATGAAAGTCTTAGTGATTGCAGTTCTGCAGTGTGCCAGGGACTGCCGACACTGCACTTACCCCAGGGAGGAAGCTCTGGTTGCCATCTGGCTGGCAAGTGACCCAGCTTAGAACCCATACTTAGAGGCAGCTTCCTAGGACCCCCTTCAGAACCAACTGTCTCAGGCTCAAGTCCCCCGAAGCAGACACTGAGACAAGGATTTGTAATCAAGTCATTTAATAAAGAGGTGCTTCCAGGAGAATTCTGTAAGGAAATGTGGAAGCAAGATGAAAGGGGAAGAAGTGAAGCAAGCGTGCACTTTGGGGCAGAGTCTCAGCCTCAGCCTGTCCCTTTGGGATCTGGAGTATAAACTACCCTTAAAGTTGGAGTCCCTCAAGACAAGGGAGGTGGGCTTTCATACACCACGTGGGGCAGTCACAGGCTAAGGCCTCTCCAGGGAGAGATGAACTCCCGGGCCCATCTGCTTCCCTGCAAGTGTGGGTCGACCGGCCCCACAAGGTCAACTACGCTGATCAAAGAAGCGTCATGGTACATCTGTCAGCTATTCCAAGAGACTTCCCAGATTACCTGGGTAGTTGGACCTCTGGGTGAGGGAGGAGAGCAAACCACAGGCATATGAACAACAGGGCCAAACCAGTAGGTTTTCTGCGCTGTGTCTATTGAATTGGGGCGATGAGAATTCTATTTCATGTGCGTGTGCGTGTGTGTGTGTGTGTGTGTGTGTGTGTGTGTGCTTTTTGACTCCTCAGTACTGGCAGGCTTCTTCTGGGCACATGCTTGTATTCCCCATTATTTAATTGCCATCAGGATTAATGTGTCCACATTCTAATATTAGCATCATAAAGGAAGGGTGTAGCTATTTCTGTCCTTTGCTTCACAGTGGATGAATGTCTACCTTGCCTACTTACAGAAACACAAAGCAAATAGAACAGTGGATATAGACCTGAGGATTAATGAGCACCCATTAGTTTAAGGCCTGATTTACAGGCACCTTAGATGGCTGCACATATAACCATAGCTTTAAAAAACTGTTCAACTCTTAAGAATCATCCAGAATGAGAACTTTCAGGAACAGAGCAAGGTTAACTAAATGATATTTATTTACTCAAACATCCTGCACACCTATTACTTGCCAAGCGTTTTGTCAGGGGAGAGGCACACAGTGATGAATATGGCACAGTCCTTCTCCTTGAGCTTACAAATGAGTAGAGGAAGCACACCAATATATAGTTACATAATACAAACACATACACATACAACCTATAGTTGTGCCGGATGCAAAAACAGAGGTAGATACAGGTTAAAAAGAGGGGTAGAATAAAGTTGCTAGAGGATATCTTGCTTCAGCCTCAGGAATACTTGATAAAACTGTGATGAAAAATTGCAGACAAAGAAGCCTACAGAGTCACTGAGTTTTCCACAACCGGAGATGCGGTGGGAGTATTATGTTGCATCTGCTTCTGACTCCTTCCCAAGCCTTGAGTATGATGCAAAGAAGATGACTTAACGATAGTGCCTGAAAAATGATTGTTAAGTCTTGAAGGAGCTATCGTCATCACCCCCAACAAATACTTGTTTGCTCCTAACACAAGAGATACTGGGGGTGGGGTGAAGGATAGAGAGGTTAAAGGCCACCTTTACAAAGACTTTCCTGCTCTCTCCAGCTAAATATTTACCTGCACATTTTACCTCTTCTTGGGCACTTATCGCCTTATATATTACCATTAGCTCTATCTCTCTAACTCAATGATCTGATTTTGGGATGTAGAGGCTACGTCTCACTTATCCTTGGCTCTTTAATAGTGCCTAGTGCTATAGCTTACATGTGAGTGGCTTTTACTAAATGTTGGTGGATAAATGAATGAATGAGTGAATGCAATGCGAAGACCTCGCAGTGAAGATGAGGAGATAAATTACATACACATGAAAAAGTAATTATAATATTATAGGTCTAGATCATCAGTAGTATAGAATAATAAGGAAATGCTTTGCAGCTATACCATCAAGGACAGGTAGAATTGAAAAAAAATGAAGGCAGACATTCCGGAATAATTAATAAATGAATGAATGAAGTGAGCATCTACTAATGCAAGGCATTGTGTCAGGGCCTAAGATACAAGAGTAAGCAAGACTGATATAGTCCTGCCCCACATGAGAAGTAGATACAAAACAAAGAAATACACAAATAACTATACAATGAAAATTGTTGTAACACCACAAAAGAATGCAATGAGGTTGTGTATTAGGGGGACCTAATTTGGGGGACCTATATTAGGGTGACATTTACGCAGAGACCTGCAGAGTGAGTTGAAATTATCCAGGTGTATTAGTTTCCTAGAGCCACCTTGCCAAATAACCACAAACTTGGTGGCTTAAAACAACAGAACTTTATTCTTTTACATTGCTGGAGGCCAGAAGTCCAAAATCAAGGTGTTGGCTGGGCCATGCTCCTTCTGAAGGCTCAAAGGGAGAATACTTATTTGCCTCTTCCAGCTTCTGGTGGCTCCTGGAGTTCCTCGGCTTGTGGCTACATCATTCAAATCTTTGTCTCCATCTTCACATGGACTTTTCCCCTCTGGGTCTCCTCTATCTGTGTATCTCAAGTTTTTCTCTCCTTTCCTTTATAAGAACATCAGTCACTGGAGTTAGGGCCCTCCCTAAATCCAGGATGATTTTATCTTGAGATCCTTAATTACATCTGCAAAGATATTTCCAAACGTGCTCACATTCACAGGTACTGGTTTGGATACATCTTTTGGGGGACACAATTCAATCTATGCACTACATTAGATGAATGGATATCCTGGAGGAAAGGAAGGAGGAAGAGCCTTCCATAGACAGAAAACAGCATGTCAAAGACGCTGCTATAGAAAGTAACACAATACTTTTATTCAAGCAATAGAAAGGAGGACTTATTTTTAAACATACTGAACAGGTGTCTTTATAGCTTCCTCTGAAGATCCCACTAAAGTGACAGAAAATGAATTTGAAATATATGAATTCACAAGAATAAAGAAGAAGAGGCAATACTGGACTAGTGATGTCAAATTTTTGGAAAATAGTAAGGAGAGGGAGGAGTCATTAATAACCTTAGTAGAACAGAAAAAGCTGAATCCTTAGGTGCCTGTGTAGGAGGACGACAAAAAAGAGCAAAGCCATCTCCCATAAAACCACAGAAAGAGTCAGTTACTGGAGGCGACAGAAGCAGTGGATGGAAGGAAGGGAAAATGATGGGGTGAAACCAATAATTAGTTGAAAATCTGTATATAAAACAGATTCCCGTTCCTTTTCCCCACGTTTCATAGTTAGGCAGCAACCTTTCCTCCCGCCTCTGCAGGACCCCAGAGGTTTATAATTTGAAGAAACTGAATTAGAGAAGTTCCACACTTGAGGACACCAGGCAGAATGGAGGGTAGGTGCAGGACGGATAGAAGGCAGAATAAGGGAGAATTTGCACATTGAAAGGCAGAGAGCCCATCCCTACCCCACCATGCCAGCCACCCTTCCTGCTCATCTCTGAGTGGTAGCAACCAAGGTTATACTTTCTAGGCAAAAAACACAAGGTGCTTCTCTAGAAAAACAGAATGGTCACAGAGAGCGGAAGAAATAGTTACACAAACTGATATTTTCAGTTCTCTTAATTCAATGAGATCCTTGCCCAAAGGCAATTGGTCAAACCAGTCCATGCACACAGAGCTTCAGTCAGCTCCTGTATTCCAACTAAATATGAGTGGACAACCAAGTGTCGCCATACATTGAAAGAAAGTCAGTATTATGAAATACAGAGACTAGGAAAGCAACTCAGAGGAAACAGATACTACGAAGAGCAGAAGAAAACTTCATAATATCCCCAGAGAAATCAAAGAAGATACTCCCTTTGTGAAACAGTTTTCAATTCCTGTAAAAATAAAATCAGAAGAAAGTGTGGGTTTGGAAACTGGCCCCCTTACATGGAGGGCAAGGAGAGACCAAAGAAAGAGGCAGACCACTAACAGGTTTAATAAGCAAGGGAACATGTTTATAAGGCTTGTCTTGGGTGGTCACAAGACTAGTAGCTCTCTGCACTCACCTGCCAGAATCTTAAAGCTTATAAAGAGGCCTTAACTGAGTTCAGTTACGTACATTGTCCAGATGGTCTCAACAACACCTTACTCTCTTAAGCCTGCGTCCTTGAAAATGGTTCCCATTGTGAGAAGAGTGGGCACAGCATACATTCTAAGGACAGGGGAGGGGATGAGGAACCTCTGATTACCTGGGTCCAGCTTGAGGGTCAACCTGTGCTCATGTCCTCTTGAAAATCCTCCAGCAGAAAGAGCATTTGGAAATTTAAAATATGAGAGATTAAAAACTTTTAGTATTGGGAATTCCCTGGCGGCCCAGCGGTTAGGACTCTGCGCTTCCACTGCAGGGGGCACAGGTTCAATCCCTGGTCCGGGAACTAAGATAAAAAAAAACTTTCAGTATATAGGCTGGAACATAAGGTCAGGAAACTCTCAAATGTATACCTTTTTTGCAAACAGATAGAACATAGGAGAGTAAGTCTTTTTCAGAAAGAGAAAAAGAAAATCTAAGGGAGTAAATTTTCAAAAGAATAATACAAGTTTAAATTTTAGTCTGAGCTGTTTCAAGAATGAAACTGTCCTTTAAATTCCCAGGATAATGAGTGAAGAAACACCTACAAAGAAGGAGGTGAACATGGGATGAAGGAAGTAGGGAATACACCAAAAAAGAAGGATGAGGGAACTCCAAGAAGATGAAAGTCTTTGGGATAACAGTTTTACCAAAAGTCTAGAGAACACTAGGTCAGGTTGGAGTAGAAGACTAGTGGTCTCTAAAATACACATACACCCTATCCAGAACTGACACATTTGATGATGTGAAAAATAATAAGTGAGTTTTATAATTCTGTAAGGAGTTGGGAAGAAAAAAATTAATGGGTACATCATTTACACTAAGCAAAGGAGTGGAAGAGTCAACTATTAACTGTAGATAAAACCAGAATGAAAATATAATTAAGTTATACTTTTGGTTTAGCAGTAAACAGTAATTATATAGTTACAGTAAAGAAATCACAGTACTGATTTATTTATTTTTTTAAGTTTTGATATATCTAAATTGGTAGTATTATCAGGGGAGAAGTGTTAGGAGTGATGATGCTAAATCTTTACCATCCATTATAAGAAGTTAACAGATAATATCTAAAGTTAATAAATCGAGCATAGAGCATAAAATAATAATATCTGCAAATACCACAAGAAATACTTAAAAGAGCTGAAATGCTTGCCTAAGTGGGATTGGAATGTACAGTGAGTTGAGAATTCTTGTTTTATGTTTTGAGAACTTGTAGTACTACTTGACTTTATTTAAAAAGTTTTTATTGAGATACAATTGACATATAACATTGTATTCGTTTTAGGTGTACAACATCATGATTTGATATTTGTGTATGTTGGGAAATGATTACCGTAATAAGTTTAGTTAACATCCATCACCACACAGTTACAAAAATATTTTTCTTGTGATGAGAACTTTTAAGATCTACTCCCTTAGCAACTTTCAAATATACAACACAGTACTGTTAACTGTAGAATCCATGCTGTACATTACATCCCCAGGACTAATTTATCTCATAACTGATAGTTTGTACCTTTTGACCACCTTCACTCATTCTGCCCACTCCTTGACTTTTAGAAAATTATAAAGCCTTATTTTTATTAAATATGAAAATTAAATATTAAAATACCAAAGTGGCAGTAGCATAGTAAGTAAGGATGAGGGACACCTGAGATAAAGCTGGAAAGTCAGGGGGAATTAAGGAAGAAGTTGTGTGACAGTACAGGAATGAAACACACACCCATACAAGCTACAGCAAGGTGACAATATTAGTACCTTTCATTTGTATAATACATTGTGATGGTGAATTTTATGTGTCAACTTGACTGGGCTAAGGAATGCCCAGATAGCTGGTAAAACATTTTTTGAAGTGTCTGTGAGGATGTTTCCAGAAGAGATTAGCATTTGAGTTGATAGATCGAGTAAAGACTGTCCCCTCTCACCAATGTGAATGAGTCTTATCCAGTCCACTGAGGACCCGAACAGAACCAAAAGGCAGTGGAAGGGCGAATTCTACTCTCTCTTTTTGAGCTGGGATGTCCATCATTTTCTGTCCTCGGACATCGGAGGTCCTGATTCTTGTGACTTTGGACTCCAGGGCTTAACATCATTGGCCCTCCTGGTTCTCATGCCTCTAGAGTTGGACTGAATTATACCACCAGCTTTGTTCTTCAGCTTGCAGACAGCGGATGGTGGAACTTAGTCTCCATAGCCAGGTGAGCCAACGCCTATAATAAATCTCCTCTTATATCGTTCTATACATAGTCTCTGGGTTCTGTTTCTCTGGAGAACTCTAACTAATATATAATAAAACATAGTCATAAAGCAGAATTCAATAGACAGAGAACTTGGTTTAAAAAAAAGTAGGTCAGGGACTTCCCTGGCAGTTCAGTGGTTAAGACTCTGTGCTTCCACTGCAGGGGGCATGGGTTCGATCCCTGGTCAGGGAACTAGATCTCACATGCTGTACAGTTCGGCCAAAAAAAAAAAAAAAAAATTAGGTTAATGATAATTAGCCTAACTTCACAGATTCATTTATCATATATGTATCAGGAAATAATGATGATCAGAACAGACATGATCCCTGCCTCATGGAGTAGTATAGCTGGGAAGAAGGATGTTAAATAAAAAATAATAAAAATATATAACTACAACTATGATAAACAGTATGCTTACAGAATATATAGCAGGGAGTCTGTGATCTAGTCTGGGTGACGCAGAAAGCCTTCTTTCAGAGGAAACAAAAGCAGGCCAGGGTGCTTGAAGAAGAGAAGGAAGGGGAAAGTGGCACAAGATGAAAAGCTTGAGAGACCATATCAGGCAGAGCCACATGGGATATAACAGAAATGGGAAATACTGAACAGTTTTGCACAAGGGAGTGATGAGTTTAGATTTTTGTCTTTAGAAGATCACTTAGTGATGCCATGCCTGTTATTTTAAACAGTATATACATATATGCTCTTAACACACTAGGAATAGAGGGGAACTTACTCAACTTTGTAAAGAACATCTACAAAAGAACAACAGTTGGACTTCCCAGTGGCGCAGTGGATAAAGAATCCGCCTGCCAGGCTTCCCTGGTGGCGCAGTGGTTGAGAATCTGTCTGCCAATGCAGGGGACACGGGTTCGAGCCCTGGTCAGGGAAGATCCCACATGCCACGGAGCAACTCGGCCCGTGAGCCACAATTACTGAGCCTGCGCGTCTGGAGCCTGTGCTCCGCGACAAGAGAGGCCACGATAGTGAGAGGCCCGCGCACCGCGATGAAGAGTGGCCCCTGCTTGCCGCAACTAGAGGAAGCCCTTGCACAGAAACGAAGACCCAACACAGCCATAAATAAATTAAAAAAAAAAAAAAAAAAAAAGATCCACACCAATATTTAAAAAAAAAAAAAAAAAAAAGAATCTGCCTGCCAATGCAGGGGACACGGGTTTTATCCTTGGTCCGGGAAGGTTCCACATGCCGCAGAGCAACTGAGCCCGTGTGCTGCAAGTAAGGAGCCCATGTGCTGCGACTAAGGAGCCCTGCCTGCCACAACCAAGACTGGTGCAACCAAATAAATAAATTATTTAATTAAAAAAAAAAAAAACAGCAGCTAACATCATACTTAATTGTGAGTGTCACGGGCTGACTTGTGTTCTCCTCCCTCCATTCATATGTTGAAGTCCTAACCCCTAGTACCTTGGAATGTGACTATATTTTGGGACAGGGTCTTTAAAGAGGTAATTAAATTAAAATGAGTTCATTAGGGTGGGCCTTAATCTAATATGATTGGTATCGTCATAAGAAATGGAAATTAGGACACAGAGAGGTACAGAGGGAAGACCATGTGAAGACACAGGGAGAAAACAGGCATCCACAAGCCAAGGAGAGAGACCTCAGAAGAAACCAACCCTCTGACATTTTTGATCTCAGACTTCTAGCCTCCGTAATTGTGAGACAATAAATTTCTGTTTAAGCCACCCAGTCTGTGGTACTCTGTTACAGCAGCCCTAGCAAACTAATACAGTGAGAAACTAGATGCCTTCCTAATAAGATCAGGAATAAGGCAAGGTGTCCTCTATCATCACTGCTATTCAACATTGTACTGAAAAAGCAGCAACAAACATCGCACTGGAACTCCTAGCAATGCAATAAATAAGACAAGAAAAGGAAATATGTCTATGGATTGGGAAGGAAGAAGTAAAACTGTCTTTGTTCATAGGTGGCATGCTTGTCTATGTAGAAAATCCCAAAGAATCAACCAAAAAACTCTGGGAACTAATAAGCAATTATAGCAAGGTTGCAGAATACAAGGTTAATGTACAAAAGTCAATTGCTTTCTTATATACCAATAATGAACAATCAAAAATTGAAATTTAAAACAGAATCATTTACACGAGCCCCCCCAAAATTAAACACTTAGGAATAAATCTAACAAAATATGTATAAGAGCTATATGAGGAAAACTACAAAGCTCTGATGAAAGAAATCAAAAAAGATCTCAATAAGTGGAGAAAATATTCCATGTACATGGATAAGAAAAGTGTCTCAATATTGTCAAGATGTCTGTTCTTCCTAACTTGATCTATGGCTTTGGTGCAATCTTAATCAAAACCCCAGCAAGTTATTTTGTGGGTATATGTATATGCTTTTGTGTATGCGTAGACTATATTCAGAAAGATTCATTAGACACTGCTAACAATGTTTGCCTCTGAGGGTGAGGAGCAGGGGACATGAGGGGAGGCTTGCTTTTACATTTTTTGTATCTTTTGAATTTTGTACCATGTCCATGCTACGCAGATGAAAAAAATTCAAGCTAGAAAAGAATTTGTACAAGGTCACACAGGTAGTAATGGATAAAAAGGGACTAAGGTGGAACTATAAGGTGGAAAAGAGAAGGGGTTTCTCTTTGTGCAGGTTGATAGTGACAGAGAAAGACGGAAAGAGCCTTATCGTAGGATTAGGAGTGGGCTAGGCAGAGTTGCCAAGCTAAGGAGTGTGGACGTCATCCTGCAGGTCATGGAGAGTTGTCCGAGTTTTATGCAGAGGATAATCTGATCGAAGGAATATTAGGGACTTTACTGCTCTCCTCTCCGACCACTGCAGAATCCACCTAGTTAGGCTTCAGAGGGCTGAATTAGGAGAAAGAGGAATTCTGTAAGAATTGAAAAAGTAAGATATAGAATGATTCTCTCTTAATAGAGGCAGACAGCTTATTTAAATAAGCCTCCAAGGGCTGCAGGAGTGATGGGAACACGTGGGAGCACAGGAGGCCATATAGGAATAACCTGATAAGTAGCTAAGGAGACAGCATACACATAACCAGTGAGCAATTAGGAGACAGCAAGCAGTTCTGGGAAAAAGCATCAGGAGTGACTCTAACATTCCTAGCTACCCTTCACAATGATTGCTTTTTCTCTTGGACAAAAAAAATTGAGTAAGCTGTGTTCAGATTAGAATGACTTCTCAGTGTTACGAGAGAATAGAGGATCTAAAAGTCATTGCATTTGTACATGGAAGCCTAGCTGTAATGCAATCATTTGCATTTATATAGAAACATTCGTCTAAGGCAGAAACGTGCTTCCCAGCATTAACTTATTAATCCTCACAACATCCTTGTGAAGGAGCCAGTGATTATCTCCATTTCACAAATAAGAAAAACTGAGCTGCAGAGAGGGTAAGTGATTTGGGTGAGAAAAGGTTGGGTCTATATAGAGAATTAATACTTGTATTAATACAAGTCTCTTGAAAATGAGTTATAAATGATTGGTTCAACACAGCTTAGTGTTCAGATTTCTCAAAAGTTTTTAATAAATGAATATCTTGCTTTGGCTTTATAACCAGCAGAATCTGATTATTGTTAAGTCTTTATTCGCTCTGATGAATAACAGAATTTGTCTCTTGGGATTCAAAGCCACATTTATCCCTGACTAATAACTTTAGAGCCCAGAAGTCATAGACTCTGTGAAAGGAATTGCAAGTTCAGGGAAGTAATGAGAGAAAGTCACTTGGCTTAATAGGTTATTAGCACTTAGTTTTAGTTTTTCAACGACAAGCTCCCCACCCTCCCAAAAAAAAACCCAAGATAAAGATTTGGGTGCAAGTAGTTTATCCAGAGGACATCCCGAGAAGCTTGTTGAAGGAGAGGTAAAATAAGACAGGGAAGAGAGGAAAGTGAATAAAGCGTTCCTGATTGAATAGCTTACTGCTGTGGGAATGGCTCTCTCTATTCCGTAGGGACCTGCGGTGAGACTGTGTTACAGCACACCTCAGAATTGTCTCATTCAGGAGCAAGGAAGTTGGGTTTTTTATCCAGTAACTCCTGCACCTCCTTAGTTGAGCATTATTCCTGCAACACTTTGTGCCCAGGCTGAATAGCTCCTGGAGCCAGAAAGCCCTGAGGAAGAGAAATGCTAGGAAGCTGCAGGTGAAGTGCCTGACATTGCCGGTTTCATTGCTGACGTATCCATTGCAAAGACACCCACCCTGAATAAACAAATTGCCAGCTGTATGACACAGCCACTAGCAAAACTACTAGGTGGGAAATCAGCCTGCCCCTACCCTTGGAAGTCCCTTTTAGAAAGCCCTGGGTAACTTAGATAACTAACTACTGGAGTGTCCCGGCTTTTCTTTTCCAAAGCCCTAATTCCCGATCTTATGTTTGAAATTAGTCACTCAAGAGTGAAACCAGGGACTTCCCCGGTGGTCCAGTGGTTAAGACTCCGCGCTTCCAAGGCAGGGGGCACTGGTTCAACTCCTGGTGGAGGAACTAAGATGCCACATGCTGCACAGTGCGGCCAAAAAAAAAAAAAAAAAGTGAAACCAGGAAGCCCTTAGGAACCCCACCCTGGACCCAGTTCTGTGCTTCCCTCTCTCTTCCTGCAATTGTAATAAGAACCACAGGGCTTCCCTGGTGGCGCAGTGGTTGAGAATCTGCCTGCCAATGCAGGGGACACGGGTTCGAGCCCTGGTCTGGGAAGATCCCACATGCCGCGGAGCAACTGGGCACATGAGCCACAATTGCTGAGCCTGCGCGTCTGGAGCCTGTGCTCCGCAACAAGAGAGGCCGCGATAGTGAGAGGCCCGTGCATCGCGATGAAGAGTAGCCCCCGCTTGCCACAACTAGAGAAAGCCCTCGCGCAGAAACGAAGACCCAACACAGCCAAAAATAAATAATAAATTAAAAAAAAAAAAAAAAAAAAAGAACCACAAGGGGCGGTCCAGGCACAATGTTGGCTCCGGGGAAACGTCTGGGGGCTGCCACCAGTATAATAGTTGGGGCCCAGATGACAACACTACACAAGCCTTCAGCAAGTAAGGGGTGTCACACCTGAAACTGCTGGTGACCTCAGGGCAGGGCAAGAGGAAAAGATTAAAGCTCTGACCGCATCTGCTGCACTATTCAACGATTCAACATTTACTGAATACCTACTATGTGCCACTTTGCTAGGTGTAGGAATACAACATAACTAAAACGTGGCATTTCTCTGAAACAAATTCTGACCATGACACTCTTTAGATGCTCTTTAGTAGTTCAGATCTACTTCAAACTGCTACTATATTATGAGAGATGCAGAGAAAGTTGTAAGCTTGAGATGGAAAAACATTGAATAGCCTTAATATATTCTATTCAATTTGGGTTGACTGAGGGAGTGATTTCCCAGGCTGCTTCTCCAATCTTATCCCAATATTTAAGCTATAAGCCTTTGGTTTCATGCGGGAACATGGCAGAATCCTCTCGCTTTATGAACCCACTTTCACCACATTTCAATTACTTCTTCCTTAATAGGGACAATATCTATTTGGCTCCAGTTTTTGCATCTCTCCTAGATCGAATCACAAACATACCGGTTTGTCCCTTTTTAATTTCTTTGCCTGTTTTTTTCTCTTTTCGAGCTGATCTTCCCTTTTAAAATATCTTTCCTATGACAGTGAGTTCATTTTGAGCTTTCCTTCCCTATTCCAGTGCCCTCATAATGGCTGCTCCTCCCTGACAATTTTTGGTCTCCATTTAAATTGAATGGTATTATTAGGTAATATTGAAATTCCATGCTCTTTTCTGATTTCCAAGATAAAGCTAGGTGAACTTTTCCCTGGGTTAGTAGATTGTGAATGAGAAAAGACAAGCTCTGTCTCTCTGCCTCACAAACATATCCTAATAGTATTTATGGATTTTAAGCATGGCTCTGCCGACTGAAAAAAAATGCACAATGTGAGTCATGAGTTAAGTTTTATTTGAGGCAAAATGAGGACTATAGCCTGGGAGAAAGCATTTCGGATAGCTCTGAGAAACTGCTCCAAGGAGGTAGGGGGGAAGGTCAGTATACATGTGATTTTGGTGAAGGGGGATTACACGTAATCAAGCACATATTTTTTGCAGAAGGTTTCTGCTAGTCTCGTGAAGATTACTGCTAGACACGAGAAGCAGACATCACCATGAGCGATTTTAGTGCTTTTCTAGATATGAGGAGATGCAAGAATTGGGCTCATTAAAATCATCTCCTGAAAATATCTAACTATCTGAAGACCTGTTCTGCCAGTTTTTCCCAGAGCGCAGAGTGCCTCATTTCTGATCTCCACCCTGAACTCATTTCAGGGGGTGTTGAAAGTCAGCAGCTGCAGTGGGTCATAATTAATCCTTGTAGAGGTAGACGGCAAGTGCCAATTTGTAGGTGACAGCCCTCAGGAATCAACCTTCCCCTTCCTGACCATTGTTTGGCCCAATGGAATAATGATGACAAGACCCTCAGTTTAACGTAAAGGCAAAGGTAATATGTTTTCTAGACATAATGCTGTTTCTGCTTAGGACTTAAATCTCATTGAGTATATTTCCAGATTGTCTTGTGAAGAAGTGAAATAAAGTAGTTTGGTGTGGTGGGGAGGATTCAAGTTATATTTCTGTTAACTACGTGGTTAGCATCTATGCTTACTGTCACGCAACTCTTTCCTTGGCCATTCGTGTGCGTCCTGGTCATTGTCAGACATTAAGAATGCATGTGTGTACACACACGTGCACAAGTGCTCAGTAATAATCCAAGAACAGTCAAATGAGCCTTGAGTGTTAGCCGTTGTGAATTATCAGCACCACATTGAGGAACTCCAAAAGCTGGGAGTTAATGCTCCCTCTGCTTGATTTGTCTTAGTTTGGGCTGCTGTAACAAAATACTGTAGGCTTGGTGGGTTAAACAACAGACATTTATTTCTCACAGTTCTGGAGGCTGAGATGTCCAAGATTAAGGTCCTAGCTGATTCGGTTCTGGTTCCTGGTGAGAGCCCTCTTCCTGGTTTGCAGATGGCCACCTTCTTGCTGAATCCTCGTATGGCAGAGAGAGATCACCTCTCTCATGTCTCTTATCAGGGCATGAATGCCATTCATGACCTAATTACCTCCTAAAGGCCTCACTTCCAAATACCATTGCAATGGAGATTAGACATTCAACATGTGAATTTTGGGGGGCACGTTCAGTCCATAGCACTAATGTTAGTATTGTAGAAAAGTACCTGTATTTCCAATACAAGAAAAACTTTATTAAGTAATGAAACTAGACTAAAACTCAAAATTAGAGACACTAGTGGATGTATAAACACTATTGCATTCCCACTGGCAAATCAAACCACTCCAGGTCCTTGAGACTATGATTTGCAGTGTCCTCACTCTTCTGAGCCTTTAAAAATAATTTTGAAAGCATTTTAAAACTTGGATAAAAAGAAAAACAACTTGGAGCAAAGAGAGTACAAGTCACTGAAGTGAATTGTTGATGGGAAATACATATTAGAATGTATTAAGGTGACCTTGCACGCGCGCACTTGTGTGTGTGTGTGTGTGTGTGTGTGTGTCTGGTAGTAGGGTGGGGAGGTAGAATTTAGAGAAAGCTGAGAAAGACACCATCTCAAGTTCATCTGGGTAGACCAGCGGTGGCCTTCATTTAGCATCCTAAGGGACCGTTGGAGCCCATCTTTCACTGCCCACCCCTCAATTACGCCTATTTCCTTTTCTCTCCCCATTGCACCTCTTCTCTTTGTTGAACGACTTTCCCTCCCACGTGTGCTCTTTTCTCTTTCTTCCTTTCCTTTGCCTCCATCCTGTGCTCAATATCACAAGCAGTAACATATAACATTTAAACAAGTCCCCAAAGCCTCTTAGAAATTCAGAATGAATCCATTCAGGTCAAGAATCTCCTTAATTTCCCAAAGGAACTCAAGATTTGCCCTGTTCTCATGGATGGCTGCATGGGAGTCCAGAAGTATTCTCTGTTACACGCGCGTGAAATTTCCTTGTCGATAGTGGATTATTGTGATTTCTGATATTTCAAGCCCTCATGTATCCTTCACTGAAAGATTCAGGAGAAATGACAATAGTCCCAGCCATGAATTCCTATTAAAGCTGAGTATAATGTAAGTATAATTTTTTTCAAGTCCTAACTAAGGACAATGGAAGGAACTAGTGATCAAAGGCAATTAGGAGTAACTCACAATGATTAAAACACCTGCCCTGCTTGCTACTCTACATATGATTCTTCTGTGATGCTAAGGTTACTGAATTAAATCGAGATTTGGTTAATATGTTGCAGATGTTGGGGAATCAGACAGCCTTGTAAATAGAGTGAAGGTTTTCTCTGAAGGGATCAATTATTTCTGGTGTCATTTATCCAGTTGGACTTAATAAATCAGAACTTAGAATGTATAGCAGGGAACATGTGTCCCATTTGAGGTCTTGTTCTTTTCAGAGATAGATTTTAAAGGGGGCTTTCAGGGAGGTGAGTGTCTGGGTGTGGGATCCTGAGTAAGAGATGCAAAGATGGTATCTGTAGTAAATTTGACAATCATCTCTTTCCCATTCACAGTGCTGTTTTCAAGACATTGTTCCACCCACAACCCCTGGAAAACACCATCCCCCATCACAACTTGTAGGACAGGTTGTGGATACCCAATACTAGATAACATCAATTAGACTTTTGCTTTTGAGAAGTTGGAATTGTGACAATGAGAGTTTGAGTCACTTAGATGCTCATGGGTATTTGAACTGAAAGGTCATGGACAGTCAGGGCTGAAGCTGAATTTAGGGAAGCTCCATGTTCAAGCCAAAATTATAGGGAGCCGAGAGTTTGTCTTCAAAAGGAAGCAGGAGACTAGCAGAGCAATGTAGCCAAAAAGAGACTAGAGATCATGCAGCATCCCTGATTACTTAGGGGAAATAATGCTGGCTGTAGTTTAGTCCTTTTCATTGCTGAACAGTATTCCATTCAATGTACTACGCCATCCCATAGTAAAGCACAACTCACTTATCCATTAATGAATTCTCTAGTAAGAAAACTCATTATACACCCAATAGATGTACCAGGTTGTTCAGGTAGAAAGATTCATAGCGCAAAGGGATTCTTCACTTTCAGAAGGATTTTCCCCAGAGATCCTTTAACTAGAAATGACCCTAGCAGCACTTAAAATGCAGATCTATTTACCGAAAATCAATTTACATTTTTTTAATGGAAAGATTTTAATTTACATATTAAATTCCAGAAGACCCTTGGTAAAATTCCTTGTTCTAGTCCTAAAGCTTATTGATACTTGTTATACATTTAATGGCTTTCCCTCCTCTTTGGGGAAAAAAATAGAAATACAAAACTGTGACTAACTAGTTTTCTCAAGCAAGTCTCACCAAGATCCGTGTGCACGCTTCTTGGGAAAATAATTTGTATTTTCATCACAAACAGAACATGTAAAATTTGCAAAGTTCCTACAGGAAATCACTAATATTTGTACTGATATTAATATAAAGTATACCATATTAATATTATACTAATATTTGAACTAATATAAATACTAACATCAGTACTAAATTATGGAGAGCGACCCACGTACTGAATCCTTCTTAACTGAGATGAGGGAACCATGATTAGATGTCACCATTGCCCATCTTTTCTGCATCAGAAGTTTTAAAAAGGGCCAGAAGTGGAATTCCCTTGTGGTCCAGTAGTTAGGACTCCGAGCTTCCATTGTCGAGGGCGCAAGTTCAATCTCTGGTCGGGGAACAAAGATCCCACAAGCCACAGGCCGCGGCCCCCCAAAAAACAGGGGGGCCTGAACGTTTTTTCCCTTTGAAGGAGAGGAAAACCACTGCTGCTAGAACCACTGTTTTTGCCTCTTGGAGTGTGGGGAGGGTAACATCTGATTAAACACATGAAAAAAGAACAGAATTCCATATGCAGAAGGCTAAACCTAGTGTGGTCATACTTGGAACGTTGTTTCATTTTGTTTTGGTTAGAGAATAAATAGGTATTAAAATTTCTTTTTACTGGTCTCAGAGTCTTTTGGCATTTTTTAACTTTTTCGTTTAATTTATCTAAAAGAATCAAAATTAGGCCTACTCCAAAAAAAAGGGAGTGCTTAGCATAGGTACTAATTGATCCTCTTACATTTGTCTTTAATAAATCATCACTTCTCCTGAGCAAGTAGAAAAATAGTAATTTGCAAGATTGCGTTGTCTGCTTACAAGTGCTCACCTGGAGTGATGTCTCTCTCAGAATTCTCTTTGATTAGGTACCCACATTGCACATATCTTTCTTTAAAAAATAAGAAATCATTCAGCATTATTATTTTCATGTAACAAATACTTATGTGCTAGATGTCAAGGGTACGGAAGTGAAAAAGCAGTAAGTTTATCCTGAAAACAAATTGAAAATACTGTGAATGAACAGTTTGCAAGTGAGAAATGTGTCAAGCTGAGATTTTGCTTTGGGGGAAAAGATGCAGAAAGTGAGGAATAAAGACGTAAGGTGACACTTCTTAAGGAATGACATTCACCCTCACCTGCACAGGTTTGAAAAGTCTGGAAGTTTTCTAGCCCAGAAGCTCATGTTTGGGATTAAAATCATCCTCATTCAGAATGGTCCCTATTTCCTCTCCCCAACATGGAACATTGTTTCTAAGATACAACACACAAAGAGTGACATTTTTTTAACTTAAAAGAGAGATGGAAGATGTAGCTTGGATTTTGTGTACGAAGTCCATAGATCAAAGAGCAAAATAAATTTGCTTTATCTTCATAGAAAAAGTGAATTGTATTTGAAATCATCCTTTCAAGGTAAAAATGGACAGAAATTCAAGCTTGAAGAAATATGTTGGGTATTCTTTTTTCTTCAGTGAATGAATTTTGTTAGCTCTAACACCTTTCTACTATTTTGTGATGAGTGAGAAAGCCTCAAATATAAATGCTAAGCACTGGCACTGACCTTTTTCTACAGCTACCTAATCAGCAGACTTTGTCCAGAACAAGCAGGAATTGTCCCGAAAGACAAGAGCCATCCCTTGCTGTTTAAGTGACTACTCCTGTTGGCAGTAATTTTCATAAAGAGAACACAATGGCTGGAAGAAAAGGAAAGTTCTTTTCCATTGTCTATTCCTCTATAACGCCAAAAATAATCTGCTGAAATGTGGTAGGGAAAAAAAAAAATCTTACAGACAACTTGTGCTTTGTCTGTACTAGGTCAAATGATTTTTTTTTTTAATGAATTGATTGCAAAGAATGGTTGTTTTTGTATTGAGTGGAAACAATTTAAGCTTTTAAGATTTACCAACTAGCAGACTCTGCTAGCCCAGTAATGATGGTGGTGGTGGTGGTGATAGAAGATATTATTTATTGAATGTTTACAACATGCCCGGCATTATTCTGCCCATGATCTAATCCCCAATAACCTAACGTCTTTGTTGTACGATGAGGAAATGTCCAAGATCACACAGCTAATATGAAACCTAGCTGGAATATGAGCTCACGTTAATGAGCTTGAAAATACATGTGTAAAATATACCATAGAAAGGCTCATCTTTGTGAAAATTTACTTTGCAAATGCCTACAAAAATAATGTAACTTGATATTAAAACCTAATAATAATAGGCCCCAAATGCCTTGGATTTAAATAACCCTTTTTTCTTGAAGAGTCATCTTTAGAAAACAGATTTATCAACATTATTTTATACCACTTAGTCATCTCATTTTGAAGAGATTGCAGAAGACGATTTTTATGTCTGAAAGTTCCTAAAAATTGAAAGTGGTATTCATCCATTTATGTAATCTTTCACAGCGTGTGTAACATACTTTTGGATGATAATGGTGGTGAAGGTGGGGATGGGGTATGAGAAGAAAATAAATAAGTTTGGAATGAGAGTAAGAAATAATATGTCTTGTATAAATCTAGGCAAGCCAACCCATTGCTGTGGGGCTCAACATATGTATACTTGGAGTAATATAGTAGCATAGATTCCTGGGTTATCTGACAAAGATACACTAAAACAAAAGAGATAATGTACAAGAAGCATTTAGAATGCCAAGTATAAAGTGACCATGGTGCTGTATTTCACATGTATGACATATAAAACTGCATTCTATTTTTAGATATATATCCTCTTTTTTTGATATGATGGGCTTCACCTTTCTGACAATTGGTACTCTTCTTCTTTCATATCTTACATATTACCCAAACCCTGTAGGCTCTATCTTCAGGACATGCTTATTGTCCTTCCATTTCTCACTATCTCCACTGCTCCCCTGGTTCAAGCCAGTGACATCTCTTGCCTGGGTTACTGCAAAACCTCCTAACAGGTTTCTCTGCTTCCCCCTTGCCCTCTTGTGGTCTTTTGGATCCTATTAAAATGCATGTCATATCGTGACACTGACATGCTTTAAACCCTCTGGTAGCTTCTCACTTCACTCAGAGTACAAGTCCTTATGATGGTCTACACATCACTACGGGGTCCGTCCCCTTTCCCCATCAACTCTCCCGTCTCATCTCTTATTCTCTCTTGTTAACTCGGTTCCAGCCACGCTTACTTGCCTGCTGTTCCCTGAACATGCCAGGAACAATCCTGCCTCGTGGTCTTTGTGCTTGCTCTTTCCTCTGCCAGAAATGCTGTTCTCTCAGTATCCATACTGCTCATTTCCTCACTTCCTTCAGGTATTTGTGTAAATTCAGCACATCAGAGAGCTCTTCCCTAAGGGCCACGACCTTCTTTTTGGCTGCACCGCACAGCTTTTTGGGATTTTAGTTCCCCAACCAGGGATTGTAGCCTCGGCAGTGAGAGCACGGAGTCCTAACCACTGGACCACCAGGGAACTCTCCCTCCCCGGCACTCCTTAGTCTTCACATTCTGCTTGATTTTTTTCCTCCATTAATTCCTAGCACTTTTCATCACCTGACAAATTCTTGTTTGCTGATTGTCTCTCTGCTCTCGAATGTAAGCTTCTGAGGTAAGAACTTTTGTTCAGTTCACTGCTGTATCCCCCAGAACATAATAAACACTCAGTAAATAATTGTTAAAAAAAAATGAATGAGTGAGTTCATCCTCATGGTAGTTCAGGATTGAAAATAAGATGGAAAGGATCTTCCCCTTTAAAAAACTGGCTTGAAAGCAGATTTCTGTAATACAAGTTATGTTTGCACATTACATAAACTCTTACATGATTTAGGAAAAGTGGTTCTAAGTTTCCAACAGTTTCCATTTTGAGTTGCTGATAACCAAAGTGATAAAAGAATACGAGAGAGATGCATTAAAAGTTTGAGGCACATCTATGTAAGCTCTATGAAAGCAGAGATTTTTCCTGTTGTATTCATCACAGCTTTCCTAGAACTTTGAACAGTGCCTAACATAGTAGTTGCTCAATAAGTGTTTATTGAACAACTGGACACATTTTGTACGTTCCCTTTATGCAAGCAAATAGCAACCTAACTCTTTTCTTTTGCTAATGCCCCTAGGCTGCTTTCCAAACAGTGAGTTTTAGTAGGTACATCTACTAAAGTATTTGTTGAGCACCGTCTATGTGCAAAGTATGGTTTGATGCAGTTATTGGGCTTTTTGCAGAGCCCCATGAGGGGCAATGGGCCTAAACTAGGCTACTGGCCATGAGGGTATGTGGAAGGGGCAGAATGTAACTTCATTATGGCAGGAGTATGGCCCGGATTCGACAACTGATTGAATGTGAGGGGCAAGAGGAAGGAGGATTGACTTTTCTTGACCTTGTCGCTGTTCATCCCGCCCTTCAAATAGCTGTATGGAAAATGTCCCTGAACTCCTTCAACTTGAGGCCCTGTGGAAAACCTGCATGCTACGCATGGCGTGAGAAAGCTTACAAACAAGTCTCAGATAAGGACTTGAGACTCCAGGCACAGAAAAGTTTATGGTGTGATTTTTACATTAGGAGGTCTGTACTTTGCTTGAAGATAATTCAGCATAGACTGAGTGTTATTATGTGTTTGTTACTTACATTAAGCTACAACCTAGTTGCAGCTAGCATTCTGATCAGAGATGACCAGGGATGGCTATCCTACACAGGTGGTGTTTCTGTGATTTTGTGTATCTTGATCCACTCATGGTTACTCTGCTACTTAGCAGAGTGAATGTCAAAAAGGTCATTTTACTGAGGTGTTAACTAGCATGAAGAAAGGTAGAAATGGGTAACTTCAAGATATATTGATTGGTGAAATATTTTAGAGACATTCCCCACACTTGCATATATAGGATACAAGAATCAACAGAATCCTGTAGCATGTATCCTTAGGAATGTAACTGTAGGCTAAGAGGATTCTTGTCTATTGTTCTGCCATGTCTGTCTAGAGTGGTAAGAGAATCTGGAAAAAAAGAAAAAGAAAGGAAGGAAGGAAGGGAGACAGGGAAGAAGGAAGGAAGGAAGGGAGGAAGGGAGGAAAGAAGGAAGGAAGGAAGGAAGGAAGGAATTTCTTTTGAGCTCAGAATGGGTTGTGTGAACGGCTTCACGCTTGCCTGTTTAGTGAATGGTTCAATAGTAAATGTGTGTGTGTTGGCAGAATGTGGTCTGAGGGCTCCTTTCTTCATACCCAGGCACCAACGTTGTGGAAGATCGCTAATCTTCATTCAAGGCAAATTTTTGGGCAGCTACTGTCATCTTTCTGAAAGAACCCCAGTGTTCCAAAGTGGCTTGCATCAGCTTGCAACACCTTACCACCATATGGTATAAAATAAAGCAATCCTAACATAAAATAAGTGTCAGTCCAATTATTTTAAAACTTATACCAGGATAACTATTAGATGATTTTTGAAAACATTAAGCATATGATTATTTGTATTTCTTCTTGTCTGGCATCCCTGATGTGCTGAAGCCTTAATCAAGACTGTTTGCCAAGTGTACAGCCCAGCAAAGCCTGCAATGATGAGGCTGCCACTTTGAGCTTCTGGAGAAGAAAATGTCACTTGGGGAGCTTCCCTGGTGGCGCAGTGGTTGAGAATCTGCCTGCCAATGGAGGGGACACGGGTTCGAGCCCTGGTCTGGGAGGATCCCACATGCCGCGGAGCAACTAGGCCCGTGAGCCGCAACTACTGAGCCTGCGCGTCTGGAGCCTGTGCTCCGCAACGAGGCCGCAACAGTGAGAGGCCTGCACACCGCGATGAAGAGCGGCCCCCACTCGCCACAACCGGAGAAAGCTCTCGCACAGAAACAAAGACCCAATACACCCCAAGATAAATAATAAATAAATAAATTTAAAAAAAAATGTCACTTGGGCAGTTTGTGCCTGGTCACTTGTGTTATCTTTCTCTGTGCAAGGTGCACCTGGTGATACGGGAGCAAATCAAGGCCAGGGAGAGAAGGCAACTGAAAGTCAAAGGAAGGTTAGAGCAAAGAACCATGAAGGGACCTATGAAACACTGAGAAGAATTAGGGTGAATTGCTGAACGGTATCATTGCTGTCTGGTGCCCCAAGGGCAGCTGACAATCAGCATGATATTTTTCCTGTTTCTTTTACACAACAGAAAACCCATGATCTTGCTTTATTTATGAGGCAACTGAATATTCTTACTCTAAAATGAGCTTTCAGACCTCTGGTATTTGATTAAAGGAAAGCAAACTCTTCATCTGTTTTCAAGCACCTATTTTCTCTGGCCCTTCAGCTTTTTTTGTGTGTGTGTGCATGGATTCAAATTATTAACTTTCCATAATATCTATGAATTTTGAGAAATGGAGAAATATCAAATCACCAAATTTAGGGTATAAAACATGTCTTGCTTACTTTAGTCTTTTTGTCTTTTTTTTTTAAAATTTATTTATTTTGGCTGCGTTGGGTTTTCATTGCTGGGCATGGGCTTTCTCTGGTTGCGGCGAGCTGGGGCCACTTCTCGCCATGGCGCGCGGGCCTCCCACCGCGGTGGCCTCTCCCGCTGCGGAGCACGGGCCCTAGGCACATGGGCCCCAGCAGTTGCGGCACGCAGGCTCAGCAGTTGTGGCTCGCGGGCTCCAGAGCGCAGGCTCAGCAGCCGTGGCGCACGGGCTTAGCCGCTCCGCGGCACGTGGGATCCTCCCGGACCAGGGCTCGAACCCGTGTCCCCCGCATTGGCAGGCGGACTCCCAACCACTGCGCCACCAGGGAAGTCCTAGTCTTTCTTTTTAATTATCATTTTCTAAACTTAAATTATACAGCTGTCTATAAAAATGTGCAAACAAAAAAAACCGCACCTTGACACAATCAAAACATTTTGGTACCTAACTAAATTATATGTTTATCTTCAATATACCTTATTCATTACCTCACAAAGAATGTTTTTAATTTTGGTGTATTAAAAAAGCCTTCTTTGTAAATGAAGTACTGATTCATGCTACAACATGGATGAGCCTTGATTCCATTTATATGAAATGTTCAGAACTGGCAAATCTATAGAGACAGAAAGGAAATTAGTAGTTGCTGGGAAGTGGGGCAGAAGGGAGGGGAGTGGGTTGGTGGGGATAGGGATTAACAGCTAATGGGTATGGGGTTTCTTTTATAAGGGATGAAAATGTCCTGAAATTAGATTATAGTGATTTTGTGAGCCATCTTTTATTTTCCTTTAAACCGCAACAAATTTGCACGTAGGAGCATATATCACGTTAAGTACTGACATAGCAAAATCACATAGTTGCATTTAGAGTTACTCAGTGGTGAGACACACTGTTTATACCTCATCTTTCACAAAGTTGGAATATGGCCAGTGATTTCAAATCCATACACAAGGTGCAACAGCTTTCCTGTGTAATTAACAAGTGAGAGTTTAAATGAAGGATGCTACTTATCTAGTTTTAGCTCATCTACAAACCATCTTTTAGAACCAGGAACTACAACATAAAGAAAGAAATTATATTTAAATAACAATGCTCCATCTGTAGGAAATCAAAGCCAATTACACTTACCCTTCATTTGCGCAGTCCTCAATGTTGAGGATCCAGGCAAGTCAAGAGGGATAAATCCCTGTTAGAATTTTTTTCTCCTGTTACCAGTTGTGCAATGAATGAATAAATGCACACACAAAAAGGAGATACAGTAAAGGAAATCACTTATGTGAAAGAAAATAACATTGTGTCTAGCATATGGTGCATATGTGATAAATGATATGGTAGTTTCTTAATAAGTAGGAGGGGGTGTTTTCTGCTAAGTAGAAAACAGGCTTCAGCTTGAAGCTCTTCACTAATACGTAATTGCTATTTCGCTATATGAGGGATTCAGAATTTAATTAGTGATTTTTCAGTATTTAGACCTTTGCTTATTGGGCAAGAATGAGAGTACAGAATGTAGAAAGGAGATGATTTTGTTAGTATCTACACTTTGCAAGCATGGAGGAAAGAACATTTAATCTGTTTGGTAGGTGTGGGTGTTTTTAACCTTTCACTCTCTGGTCTCCTTGGAGAACTGTCAGGAAGTTTTAAAATTCTCACACTCTGCTTTGAGACCTACAAATCAGGAAGTTATAGAAGTCCTGTTCTGAGACACGAGGACATTTTCCAGTGTGGCAGACCAGCCGTCAAGCTGATTTGAGAGGGGTGTTGAGGGCACAGTCATCAGGCCAAATTGCTTTGAACTGTAATAGTAATGGGTGACAGAGAGATTAGAGAATTCAGAGAAAACACGAAGCACAGCAAGCCATCTCTGCAACATCATAAAATATCCCTGTGTTGTCCGTCTTTGTCTGTCCCATTCCTGGCACAGAGCTCCCAAAACCCTCAAAATTTCCTAAGTGCTAAGAGAAGGGATAAAGGTGTCTTTTGTTATTCATTACAAGCCTGTTTTAACCACACCTGGGTTTATGTTAATGACCTGACTTCTGGAAAGCCCAAGTGGAAGGGGGCTGGTTGCCAGGGGAACCAACCAGGCTGAAAGGGGCTGGAGATTGAGTTCAATCACCAAAGGCCAATGATTTAATCCGTCATGCCTGTGCAATGAAGTGTCCCTAAAAATCCAAAACGACAGGATTCAGAGAGCTTCCAGGTCGGTGGACCCATGGAGGTCTGGGAGAGTGGTGGGTCCAGAGGGGGCATGGACTCTCTACACACCTCGTCCCCATACCTTGCCCTTGAGTTTGGTCCAATTTCACTAGGAGTCAGATTGGAGAATTATTTAATATTTAAAGATGTATAGGGACTTCCCTGGAGGTCCAGTGGTTAAGACTCAGAGCTTCCACTGTAGGGGGCGCGAGTTCGATCCCTGGTCAGGGAACTAAGATCCCACATGCCACACGGTGCAACCAAAAAAAAAAAAAAGAAAAAAGTTGTATAATATGGATCACTAACCCCTACAACCTTTAGGTCTTTAGGGGTAGAATCAGTCTCTGCCATTCCTCCCTGGGATACGGTATTGTTTTTGATTTATTATAGTATCTTTGCTGGGGGAGGGGAGTAGTTTCAGAGACTTCCACTTGCCTTTTTCCATTAAAAAAGTTTTTACCCCACAAAACAAGGAGCCAGTGTAGGATATTCTGCTAACTAGTAAGTATATCTAGTCCAATAATACATATGCATATAGATAGATAGATATAGACATTGGCAGGATACAAATTATAAAAATTCAATCATATACAGTATATACAAATAACAGTTGTATTATAAACTAGGAATGGACAATAAGAAACAAATTACAGAAACATGATTTATAATATCAAAATTATGAAATACTTAATAAATTTGAAAAAAAGATGTGCAAGGCCTGTACATTTGAAACTGTAGTTCACGAAAGAAATTAAAGAAGAACTAGATAAATGGAGAGATACAAAATATTCATGGGTTGGGACACTCAATATTGCTAAAATGTCATTTCTCCCCAAATTGATGTATAGATTGAATTCAATCCCATCAAAATCCCAACAGGCTTTATTGAAGAAATTGAGAAACTGATTCTCAAATTCATTTAGAAATGCAAAGAACCTAGAATAGCCAAAACCAATTTATAAAGTATAAGAGAGTTGGGATACTAACACTTCCTGATTTCAAGACTTATTAATCAAGACATTATGGTAGTGGCACCTAGATAGACAAATATATCAATAGAACAGAATAGAGTCCAACAATAGAGCCACATGTATATGGACAACTGATTTTTCAACAAAGATGCAAGGGTAAGTCAGTGGAAAAGAATAGTTTTTGCAACAAATGATGCTGGAACAATTGAATATCCTATTGCAACAAAATGAAATTTGATTCATATCTTACACCATGTACAAAAATTAACTCAAAATGGATCATAGACCTAAATGTAATACATAATACTATAAAACTTGTGAAATAAAATATTGGAGAAAATCTCTGAGATCTTGGGTTCTATAATATGGCACCAAAAGTATGATTCACAAGAAAAAATTGATATATTGGACTTCATCAAAATTAAAAGCTTCTGTTCTTTAAAAGACATTGCTAAGAAAATGAAAAGGCTAGCCCCAGAATGGGAAAATGTCTGCACTCATACAGCTGATACAGGACTTGTACAAAGAACTCTTAAAATTCAAATAAGGCAATCAAAAAATTTGCAAATCAAAAATGGGAAAAGATTTGACACTTTACTGAAGATTCTATAGATAGTAAATAAGTATATGAAAAGATACACAGAGTCACTAGTCATTAGGGAAATGCAGATTAAAACCATGTGAGATACCCTTGCATACCTATTCAAATGACAAAAATTAGAAAAACTGATCATACTAAGTTTTGGTGAGGATGTGGAGGAATTGCTGGTGGGAATGTAAAATGGAACAACCACTTTGGAGAACAGTTTGACAGTTTCTTAAAAAGTTAAACATACACTTACCATATGATCCAGTCATTCCATTCCTAGATAATTAGTAAAGAGAAATGGAAGCAAGTGTACATAAAATACTTGAACACAACTTTTCACAGCAGCTTTATTTTTTAATAGCTAAGGGCGGCAAACAACTCAAATGTTCATCAACAGATTAATAAATTTAAAAGTTTAGTATATCCATATATTGAAATACTATTTAGTAATAAAAGGAATGAACTACTGATAGACACAACAATTTGGTGAATCTCAAAATAATTATGCTGAGTAAAAGAAGCCAGACAAAAAAAAGTATATATTGTATGACTCAATTTATATAAAATTCTAGAAAATGCAAACATCTATATTGATGGAAAATAGGTTGTAGTTGCTGGGGGATAGAGGAATGGATGAGGATGGGTGGGAGAGTGGAAAGGAAACTTTTGCAGATATGCTTATTATTTTGATTGTAGCGATGATTCCATGGTTGTATACAAAAGCAAAACTTATTGAATTGTACACTTGCAATATATACAGTGTGTTGTTGGTCATTTATGCTTCAATAGAATAATTAAAACACTCATCTCTTTCAAACAAGTAACTTTACTTCTTTTACATATTTGTAAAATATGTTTAATGCTTCATTAGTTGAAATTGTAAGAAACTGAGAACAATGCAATGTCCATTATTAAGGGATTAGTTAAATAAATTTTGATGCCTTCATACAATGGAATATTAAACAGTTTTTAAAATAATTTTGTTAATCTTTAGACACAGAAAGATGCTAGGATATTTTAAATATAAAAAGTAATTTGCTTGCTGGTGTTGATGTAAAATGGTGCCACTGTGGACAACAGTTCCTCAAAAAATTAAATTCAAAATTACCATATGACCCAGAAATTCCACTCCTAGACGTATATGCAAGAGAACTGACAACATATGTCTATGTAAAAACTTGTACACATATGTTCATAGCAGCAATATTCATAATAGCCAAAAAGTGGAAACAACCCAAATGTCCATCAACTGATAAATGGATAAACAAAATATGGTATATCCATACAATGGAATATTATTCAGACATAGAAACGAATAAAGTACTGGTGCACGCTATAACATGGATTAACCTTGATAATATTTTGCTAAGTGAAAGAAGCCAGACACAAAAGGCCACATATTGTATGATTCCATTTTTCTGAAATGCCTACAATAGGCAAATCCATAGAGATGATAAGTAGATTAGTGGCTAACAGCCCTGGTCCGGGAAGATCCCACATGCCGTGGAGCAACTAAGCCCGTGCGCCACAACTACTGAGCCTGCACTCTAGAGCCCGCGAGCCACAACTGCTGACCCGGCGAGCCACAACCACTGAGCCCGCGAGCCACAACCACTGAGCCCGTGCACCTAGAGCCCGTGCTCTGCAACAAGAGAAGCCACTGCAATGAGAAGCCTGTGCACCGCAACGAAGAGTAGCCCCCGCTCACCACAACTAGAGAAAGCCCGCGCGGAGCAATGTAGACCCAATGCAGCCAAAAACAAACAAACAAACAAACATAAACTTATTTTAAAAATATCTTTTTTAAAGTCTTAAAGTAGTTGCTTTTTTGCAGTAGAAATTTGACTATTGAGCTTAAGAGTACTCACGAACTAACACACCATTGTAAAGCAATTATACTCCAATAAAGATGTTAAAAAAAAAAAAAGTACCGTGAATATTTTAACATTACTTTTATTACTTATGGTCAGTTCAGACTCCAATTTGGCTAATCCTTCTCCCCGAAATTTGAGTATAAGGATCAAAATTACCCCTCTCTCAAAATGAGCCAAATAAGCATCAACATTTCATCAATGGCTGAGATGAGCTCTTTGTGATGCAAATGCCTCTATGCAGTGGGGTGGCAGCCATGAGAATATGCCTCCCAGATCTCCTAAAGCAGAGAGGATAATGGACCAAAGGCACCAGCTGCTGTGCTCTGACTTCCATCACTGTGTTCACGCCAAGACCCCATTCCCTTGGACTGTTCCCGGTGACTGCTTATGGCAGGGACACGAAGGCAGGCCCATTTCTGAAATACACAGGATTCCTCTGAAGGGCACCTTCAGCTTGAGGTCTCCCTGTTGGTCTTGCCAAACTTCCTTGGAACAGTGTTGAGTTCTAAGATGTTCCCCCTCTCATTCCCAGGGGCTGTATCAGCATTGGTCTGAGGGTTCTGCCCGCCTCCTTCAGCTCCCCATTTTCCTTTTCCAGCATTTGCCCCAATAAATCTCTTACATCTCTAACCCTGGCTTAGCTTTTGCTTCTCAAATGACCTGAACTAACACAAGCAGTACCACGAATGATCCAATACAAGACTGACGTTTGAGACTGGCCCCCTAACCACGCAGCGGGCACAGAGGATGATGACCTGGTTGACAGGTGGGGCACGGATAGGCCCTGGTGTAAGATGGTGACTCAAATGCTAAAGGTTTCATTGATGGTGACCTGGGGAAAGGTCCTGGAGGAGGAGAATGCTGTTGCAGATGTGATGATTCAAGTATTGGAAAGCTCTGGAGAGAACAATATACTCAAAGACAGCAGAGTTGGCTGATTGATGATAAGCTGGATTGATGCCAGCAGAGGGATAATGAGGGACTCAGAGCCATTAACAAGCAAGTAATGGCTAAGTGTGAGAGCCAGAGGGTCTCTTTGGTAGCTTCCAAAGAGGCCCTTACCTCCTGTAGAGTGGGAGAGCAGACACAGTTGAACAAGTCAAAGATCAAATAGAATTGTAGAGATTCCTAGATATTGGAATACTCAGCTGAGAGAGATCTGTTATACCAAGGTCAGGGTGCTGGTCAGGGAAAACCTGGGACCCTGAAAACTGGGATGAGGACATGTAGATGGATGTCCCTGAGTATATTTTCTCTGCAGGACTACCCCTATCCCCATCCTTTAGGCTTGCACAGGTGTCCCATCCTTCCCTGGTAAGAGCTAGCACTTCTATCATGCCAGAAGATGCTCCAGAAACCTCACCCTTAGGGAGGAACATGAGCTTCCCTCAGTAGCCGCCCTCACCTCCTCCCTGTCTGATAACCAAGGTTCAGTCTCAGCATAACCTGGGTGGGTACATATTGGAAATGATTAAGAAGGAAGGACACTATACACCAGGAGAGCTGCAAGAATTAGCTAGTGTGTACCAGCAGGAGCAGAGGTGTACACCTGGGACTGTATTTTGAGAGTGATTGGAAAGGGGCCTGAAATGTAACTTTCTTAGGACCTGAGATTCAACACCTTGGTAAGGACTCCTGGGAATGGGGCAAATTCACTGCTAGGGTGGTTCTTAGAAGTTTGGGTAAAGCAATGACAACACTCAGTGAAGTGGGAATTTCTGAGTTGCCCTCAGTAGGAAAGGATTCTGCAAGAGATCCAGGCTGCAGTGCCAGCGATACTGCTCACTGGTCCAGGGGATCAGAGGAAGGGATAAAGAGCCTGAGGGAAGTGGGAACTCCAGAATGCACCCTGTGAACATTCAGACTCCTGCCACTTCAGTGAAGTTTTTAGGGGGTCCAATGGTCAGGAGCATGCGAGGACATCTTCTCAAAGGAAAAGACATATTGCTGCATTTTGCATTCCTACTACACAAGGAAGGCCAGCACGCTTACGTGGCTTTTCTGGGCTCAGGAGACAACACATTCCACAGATGAAAATATTGCTCTGGCCCACATCTACTACATAGATAAATGCCAGCTTTGAGTAGAGATCAGAGCAGGAAATACTCTACACTAGGTACAGCAGCGCTGCTGCTTGGTCCATATGACTGGGCAAACCCTATGGCTTTGGAAGGTGTCAGCGTTGGGAAAAGATGCAGCGGGAAAAGATGAGTCAGCTGCCATCGGCTGCCTCAGAACTGACATGAGGGAACGGGGTGGCCATGGTAGCAGAGACAGAGGCGTCCAATCAGAGGACCCACTTCACCCTGAAGGAGGTGGACGGAGTAGGCCTATGACATGAATATCACACTATCTAGAAGAAGCCAGCTTCACAGAACGCAGAAAGTCTTCTAAGGGCACAGCTGAAGTGCTAACTTGAGGCAATACTCTGGAAGCATAGCGTACAATCCTTCAAGAGGCAGTACATGCATGAAATCAGAGGCCTCCAATCTGGGAATCAAGAGGTGGAAGCAGGTGGCTCCACTCACTGATCTCGGAGAGGCATCAGTGGGTGGTGACGCGAAGCGAGTCTTAATTCCCTGCCCAGGAACTGAAGCTGGGTAGCTCGAATGAAAATCAGGAATCCTGATTTTTACTGGGGGCAATGCATTTCTCACGGAGGCAAAAACTGTAAAAACAGGTACACCGTTTGTTATTAGAGACATAGCACAGCAACAAGTGGGAGAGCACCCAGAGAAACAGTTTGTTTAGTTAAGACAGAAGCAAGGCAGAGATGCACACCCAGAGAGAAAGGGTGTGAGGTCCTCCCTAATGAGGAGGAGCCCGTTTAAGAGGCGGTTAAGTCATTTACATAGGGCAGTTCTTCCAGGTCTTTGTTTACCTCTGGCCAGTTATCTGGTTTCTTTTCCCACACGCGACCCTAGGACCTGCCCCAACACGCGTGCGCAACTTTTTTCCAAGATGGATTCCAGCCCAGAGGCCTTAGCATCACATATTATGGGGTGGTGCCCCCTCCTTTGTGACACCCCCAAGGAGCCTTTCTGCCCATGTGCAGTGTCTCCCTTGCCCCAAGGATGGGGAATATATGACTTCTTTTTTTCTTAATATAAATTTATTTATTTATTTTTCGCCGCTTTGGGTATTCGTTGCTGCGCGCGGGCTTTCTCTAGTTGCGGCGAGCGGGGGCTACTCTTCACTGCGGCGCGCAGGCTTCTCATTGCGGCGGCTTCTCTTGTTGCGGAGCACGGGCTCTAGGCACGCAGGCTTCAGTAGTTGTGGCACGTGGGCTTCAGTAGTTGTGGCACGTGGGCTTCAGTAATTGTAGCTCGTGGGCTCCAGACGCGCAGGCTCAGTAGTTGTGGCTCACGGGCCTAACTGCTCCGCGGCATGTGGGATCCTCCCAGACCAGGGCTCGAACCCGTGTCCCTTGCATTGTCAGGCAGACTCTTAACCACTGCGCCACCAGGGAAGCCCCTATATGACCTCTTGATCTTTTCCTCAAACAGGGTTTAGCCCCTCTCTGTCCCTGCCATGACTGTTATCTTAAGGTGTCCACAAGAGACAAAGCCTGGCTATTTACTCTGTTTCTGTTATCACTCCCATTTCAGAGAGCAAACAGGAGGCTAATTGTAAATGCCTAACCTGGAGCCCTCATATCTCTTGTCTCAGGAAATGCAAACAGGAGGCTAGTTGTAAGTGTCCGGCCTGAAGCCCACTTTTTTCCTGCCTCATTACCACTATAGGGGAGGAAAACTTTTCCTTTCTTCCCTTCCCTTTTCCCTCCTTTCCCTTTGGTTCCCTTCCCTTTGGGAACCAAAAAGCTGTCTGTTCATACCTGATTCTATTCCAGTCAAAGCCTTGGTAATATAACCAATGTTTCCAGCTGTGTCTTGTTACAAGGAGAACAGATTCTTCTGAACATATGTAAATAATTATATTACCATAAAAATAAGAACACTCATTACGAGTTTTTGGATTCTAAAGGAATCAGGTAGGGAGAAAAAGATAAGTGTTTTTCATCTTTGTTCACAAAGATGTATTTTACCAAACTGCTGATTACTTAAGAGAAAAAGGTATCCTTAAATCTGGAAAAACAAAACATAAAAGAACCAACATTTCAAACAAAAAAATCATAAAAATTATAATCATCCTCATCAGTTCATTCAGTCCCATGTAATTAATTCTTCTTGATCTTGATCCTTTTTTAGCAGTTTTACAAAGCCATTAGTTTCTCCATTAGAGTTCTATAAATTCTTACTCAGTTCACTCGTGTATGAAAGTTATTAGAAATCTGTATTCTAGAGTACTTGTCAGAGTCGTTTGCATGAATCCCTCTGAAGATGAAACACTTCTGCAAAAACATCAGAGTAAAACAATAACCTCTGTAAATGACAAAAGACTTTAAAGTGCCCATGGTTAAAGATCTGATGAGAGCTCATTAAAATGTTATTGACAAGGAAATTTGGTTATTTCTGTGACTTACATCTCAAGATAATAACTAGAATTACAAATGATGACATTATACTAGGACATATCAGATTTCTAGGAATTTCATACAATTTCTGGAACACTTATACACCTATACAAGTAAAACATAAAGAAATTTGATAATGCTTCCCATGTAATTTAACATATCAAATAAAGCTAATTAGTTTAACCCCTCCCTCTCTCTCTCTTTTTTAATAAGGAGAGAGAGCAAATTTTGTTTTTGAGATGTTCCAGGGGCTCCCAGAACTAAATCCCATTAGTTAGAGGTCAGAAAGACTTCACTTAGAATTTAATTTTTTTTTTTTTTTTGGAAGGGGTAGAAGTTTGCCAAAAATTTTTTGATAAAAAGGTTTTAAAACAATTAAATAGGCTCATTGGTCACTGTGAAACAATACTTAGTTATCCATTTAACCAAAGTGACAAAGACTTAGCAGACAAATATAGAAAGTTACATAGTTGTCAAAAAAACCCTTAGCTCTTTTAATAGAGAAGACTTGGTTTTATGTAATCAAAGACCTGATGAAGACAGTGTGAAGCATAGTAAATTTTTTCAGTAAGACATAAAATCTTTGCTTTCGGGCTTCCCTGGTGGTGCAGTGGTTGAGAATCTGCCTGCCAATGCAGGGAACACGGGTTCGAGCCCTGGCCTGGGAAGATCCCACATGCCGCAGAGCAGCTAGGCCCGTGAGCCACAACTACTGAGCCTGCGCTCCGCAACAAGAGAGGCCGCGATAGTGAGAGGCCCGCGCACCGCGATGAAGAGTGGCCCCCACTTGCCGCAACTAGAGAAAGCCCTCGCACAGAAACGAAGACCCAACACAGCCAAAAATAAATTAAAAAAAAAAATAAAAAATCTTTGCTTTCCAAGCAGATTACTTAAAAGGTAAAGAAAACCTTTCATAATCTTATCGAGAACTGACCAATGGTCCAAGAAAATTTTGAGCTTTTAGTAGATGAAAGAAAATTAAATTTTAGTTTTACACAAGCATAAGTATACTATTGATATTAAAGCTTATTTAAAAACTATTATAATAAATTCATTACATTTTTAGCCAGCTTAAGTACACAAAGTAAAATTCCCTTTTTCTCTCTCCCTTTCTCTTCCCAACTTTTTATATTTAGTTTGTCCTTTACTTTCCTCTTTCTCATTCAGAATTAACCAGTTTTACTTCAGGGCAAATTTAATTTCTTTTCTCTTAACAAAAATGCATCTCCAGGGACTTGCTTGGTGGCACAGTGGTTAAGAATCTGCCTGACAATGCAGGGGACATGGGTTCGAGCCCTGGTCCAGGAAGATCCCACATGCCACAGAGCAACTAAGCCCGTGCGCCGCAACTACTGAGCCCGCGTGCCGCAACTACTGAAGCCTGCGCGCCTAGAGCCCGTGCTCTGCAACAAGAGAAGCCATTGCAATGAGAAGCCCTCACACCGCAACGAAGAGTAGCCCCCGCTCGCTGCAACTAGAGACAAGCCCGCGCGCAGCAACAAAGACCCAACACAGCCATAAATAAATAAATAAATAAATAAAACGCTCCCAATCTTTAAAAAAAAAAAATGCATCTCCAAAACTCGTACATTTCTTACCCAAAAACACATCCTACTTTCTTTGCATACAGTTATTTCCCTTATTATTTCTAGTAGTTTTAATTACAGGTATTAATTAAAAGTCTTATTCCTTAAAACCTTAATTTCTAGTGAAAACTAAGAAGTAAGCAACTGTGAAGTACGTTATATAAACATTCTTTACATTGAAAAATTTATGAATACATTTCGTAATTTCTAGATGCATACTCTTCCTCATAGTATAATTTTTCAATGTAGCACGAGGCACATTTAACTAACAAAACAAGTATCTTTAGTTTCTCTGTTAATAGGCAGCCCAAAGTGGACAAGCCTATGTTCAATAATTAACATTCCTGTGTTTTATCTTATTTGGAAATGATCTAGGTATTCAATGAATTTCCAGCTTTGAAGTTAACTTAGCAAAACTCTAAGGGTATAAGTTACCAAAGAGATTTGGGAAACTATTTAAGCAGACATATCATAGGACATACTTACTGTTGAAAAGTTCACTTAAAAATTTTCATCCCACTTACATTTATTAAATTCAGTCTTTCCCACCAATCATATCTAGATTACTCATGAAAACTTCATGAGACATCAAAGCAGCCGGTCATCACCTTAAGTTATTTTTCTTGCTGACTAATTTGGCAACAGAGCATACATGAACTTACTTGACTTTCAGTAAACCTAGGCAGAATAAAAGTATTATACTAAATATAAGCTCTAAAGACATGCCTATTTAATAAACCAACAAACTTAAATTAGCTTTTACTTTACAAAATTATTCTAGATCACATGAACTTGAAAACATTGGGTTATTTTTTATATTTCTGAGATCATAATTTATATAGCCCTTGTTTGTCTTTAAGCCAATTAAATAGAACTCTTTACAAATTAATTTTGGCAATACCACTCGAAGGTAGAAAAATATCATATATATAAAACATGTATCCATAGACATACATAAACACACAGACAGACACAGAGATCCTATAGCTTTTGTTCCAAAAATTTAGCTATGAATCAGGTACAACAATACAAAACTCATTAGTTTATAAATAACAATTGGAATATGTTAAGATTACCCTCTCAGATGACTAAAGCTTTTTACTCTTTGTGGAGAAGACTTTTAAGATTTGTATTTTCCCTTGACAAATCTTATGCAGGCTATGGACTAGAGTTTGGGCAAAGGAGCTTTTATAGCAGTCTGCATATTTCAAGGCCTTTTTTGCCCCCCTTCAGTCTCAGGTGTTTGTGGGCAGTGTTTTAGTTATCTCCTGGGATGTTTACATTTCAAAGACATGGTGAGATGTATATCTTCAGTGGTCAGAGAAAGAAGGTAAGTTTTTTCCTGGGAAGTTTGGAGTATATTTGTCTATCATCAAAAGTCTAGGAATAAAGAGGTAGACGTAGAAAATGGACTTGAGGACATGGGGTGGGAGGGCGAAGCTGGGGCAAAGTGAGAGTAGCATCGACATATATACACTACCGAATGTAAAGTAGTTAGCTGGTGGGAAGCAGCAGCATAGCACAGGGAGATCCGCTCGGTGCTTTGCGATGACCTAGAGGGGTGGGATAGGGAGGGTGGGAGGGAGGCTCAAGAGGGAGGGGATATGGGGACATGTGTATGAATATGGCTGATTCTCTTTGTTGTGCAACAGAAACTAACACAATATTGTGAAGCAATTATACTCCAATAAAGATCTGTTAAAAAAAAAGTCTAGGGTAATTACTATTCTAAAATGTCCATCTTTTTCTTATGTGCAGGACAACTGTACTTCCAATGTCCTGATTTTTTTACAATATCTGCAGATGTCTGAAGGCAAAAAAGGGGGTGAGTGGACTTTGACTTGTTCTCAGAGTTGGGCTTTTGTTTCTCTAAAGGTTCAAATTGCAAATCAAGGATTTTTGATTTTAACTTCTTTTTTCTCTTGCATTCCTGCAAGCTATCTTCAAAGAACTGGGTAGCTGCTTCTGTGATAATGATAGCAGTTTGACTAGCCCACCCAACCACAGTAGTTTGAATTTGCCTTTTTATATCAGGGAGAAAATTTCCTACTAAAGCAGAAATTAAAAGATTTCTATGCTCTGGAGCTTCACGGTTTAGTGCAGTATGCCTTTGAAAAGTCTGTACAAAGCATTCAACAAGGCCTTTGGATATTCTTCTTTCTGAGTGCACAATTCAAACTTCGACCAACTCACCCGGAGGGAGAAATCTTCTATTATGGCTTCTATTAGACCCTGAACCTCGGCCTGCAGCTGATCCATTTCC